>NW_007249228.1:139597-192050 GCF_000164805.1 Carlito syrichta
GAGGGAGGGAGGAAAGAAAGAAAGAAAGAAAGAAAGAAAGAAAGAAAGAAAGAAAGAAAGAAAGAAAGAAAGAAAGAAAGAAAGAAAAACTGCCCTTTCACAGCCTTCAACTGAAGACCAACATGCCACATCTGTTCCCCATTCAAGAGTAGAGTGGTAACAGAAGAGAAAGCTTCTTCTCCACAGGGAAACCAAGAGTAGAGGATATTCCTTGAGTTCGTGGGAAAAAGGAAGTGGGTCTGAAAACCTGAGGGTTCACAAAGGACTAAAATTTGTCATAATAAAGGACACGAAGTCCTGTGTTCGTTGAAGGCTTCCCCAGCTGGCCTCCCCTGTTCCTCAGACACAACAGCTTCTACTGAAAAAGAAGCACTCTCTGGAGGGGCTGGTGCTGAGAGACTCTGAGCTGTGCCCTCCAGTCCCAGCCACACCAACAGAGAAAATATGCCATCACAGATGACAGTAGAGCTAACCAACCAAGCAGTTTTCAGGCTAAGACTATTTATCTTTATTCTTCTGAAAATTTAGGAAACTCTGGTCCAAGTATCCCATAACAATATTTGTGGATGTGTCCCAGATGCCTGAAGACATGACACAGGGCTTGTGCCCAGAACCTTCCTTGTGCCACCAGACACCACGAACCCACCACTCCCTAGAACCAGGCATCTTGGTCCTCCTCTAAAGCGCTGTCCTCCCTGACCACAGCAGCAGGTTTCCAGGGGCTTCCCTAGTGAGATGTCCTTGCAGAAGTCCAGGCCTTCCTCCTTTCTCTACTTTCACTCAATTAGCTCTCCCCAGAGGCACTGTCAAATTTGAATTCCCCAGGGTTTGAGGGGGATGCTATGGAGTCTGATAATAGGCCCCAGACCCTGCAAGTTTACCTCCTTCTGACACCATCCCTGCAGGCTGAGCACTGGCCATAGCTGCCAGCCTCCACAATATGAGTAAACTGCCGTACCCAGAGAGTGACCAGACTCAGAAGATGCACCCGAGTTTGAATTTAAACAGGAGAATGTAGGACTCCAGGCATTCCATAGTGGGGGAGGGGCAGGGGCAGGTGGGCCTGAGTGGGGGTGGGAGAATGTCCATGCAGGACTCCAGCAGGTAGGCCTTCCATTTACACAGGGGCAACCCAGTTGGCATGTTCCTCCTCAGGTGACTTTTAAATTGGTATTCAGATTCACAGCAAAAGGATTTACTTGATATACAATTTACTTGCGACCTTATCAATAAACCTATTTTTGTACACCTCAACCCACCCTGCTCCTCAGCCGTGTCGGTGGGATCTTGAAGAATTTCATCCATGGCTGGACATTTGGAAGACCATGCAGAGCGTATTTTCAGCCTGATAAATACAGGGCTTTGTAAGGAGACAAGTGCTCTAGGTGTTGTATCACAGCTTGGTCACAGCAGATCCAGGATTTTGATTCCAGTACGCACATCACTGTGTAGAAAGCTGTCCTTGTGTCCCAAGTCTTGTCACTGCAATATTCTCTGCGGACTGCCACAGGCCAGCCTCACCCTCAGCTAATACGCATTTGTCCATTATAAGACAGCATGCAGTGTACAGGACCAAGCGCAGATCCCTTCTTTTGGTTTCTCAATTAATGATGCTGATGGTCAATGTTCAATTGTCTTTATTCGTCTAAAGGACTTAATATTAGCATGTGAACAAGAAATACCTTTCTATGGTTTCAAACTCAAATTCTGCATAATGGAGGAACACACAGGCACAAGTCTTGCTCTGACCTCTCTCCTCTGGCCAACTGATGCTTTATTCCAAGGGAAACCAGTGCTGTATCTTTTTTGGTAAGAAATCTTTCCATGGCGTTATATGCAACTAAAATAATATGTAAACTTTTTTTTTGTATTTTCAAATTATAGTGCTTTTTCCGTTTGTCTTTTTTCCCTCAGGTTAAAAATTAAGACATGTTCCAGAAGCTCTGCTGACACAGTCATGGGGTCTGTCCTGGACAAAAGCTCCTCCTCACTTTTTATCTGTAGGCTAGAATCCTAAAATGAGAGAGTGTACCATTTCTTAAAAATGAAACCTACCCAAAACAACAGAGTGGTTAGATCTGCCAAATATAAATAAAGGACAGCAAGTTGTACTTCTGCACTTAAATTCTGCACTATGTTGACGAGTGGGATGTGGAGGAAGGTGAAATTACTTCTTTACTACCTGCTGCACTGTCGACTGAAATTGACCTATTATCAAGTTTTGAGCAAATGAAAACAAGAGGGTTTATAGGAAGTTTTTAATGAATCAATATTTATTGAAACGCCTTTGTCTATTAAATACTGAAAGTATAGTAAACGCTGTCGGGAAAACTCCCAGAATGGAGTCAAGAAAGTATGTCAAAACGTGTTTTCTAGGTCTAAACTCATTGCCAGAACGGCCCTTTGATGGAAGCTTCAGACTGATCAGAGAAACTGGGGTGTGCTAGTTTTTGAAAAGCATGACCAGCAATCAAAGACCTGCGTGCAAAGGGCACACGGGACTCGTCCCCACAGAACACGGTGTTTAGGGGGAACCTTCAAAAACGGTTTTCCCCGAGGGGGTAATGTAAGTGCATGAGAGGCAAGGCTGTAACACTGACAAGCCTGAATGGTCGCTTCAAGGAGGGACGGCAGTGAATGTTCAAGGAAGGAGAGCCGCTTGACAGCCATTGACTGCCCAGTGCCCGCGGGGCTCCTCCACACCCGGTCCGTGGAGAGCCAGGAGCGCATGCGCACGTCTCCAAAGGGGGCGGGGCTTATTTCGGACGCTCCTCCAACTGTTCCCAGCGTCCGTTGTGGGCAGAGCGTGGAGGTGCCGCGCATGCGCCAGCCGGGATAACGGGTACCAACGGCCCTAACCACGGGAGGGTTTGCAGGCGGGCAGGAAGCTGACGTCATCGAGGCTGACCCCGGAGCTATCCATTAATGCTGCTGTTCTTCAGGACATTCCTGCTTGTCCCGCGTCCACGCGGCCAGCACTACCCGTGCGACTCAGGCCCACCTGTGCACTGGCGCAGGTGGGAACAGGCAGGCTCCTTGGCGCCTGTGGACCTGATGGAGGAGGTCACTAGAGCAGTGGGGCCTGTAGTTGTCCCGAATGGTCTTACGGTGGGCGGGGCTCACTCAGGAGGGCGGAGCTCAGTCATGGAGGTGGGGGCTCAGCCCTGAAGGCCGGAGGCAGCCTGAGCGCCAGGCGGTCTGCGCATCTCCATACAGGGCTGACACCAGACAAGCAGGGTTTGCTGCTTGTCAATAAAGACGTTTGCATGACCTTCCTCTGTTCAGTCCGCGTCGTGGCGGGGCCGGGATTGGGGTTAGGTTCTGCCTCTTCCAAGAACCCTGTGGCCAAATGGGGATGAGGAGACAGGCCACAGCCAGGTGGGAGAGGAGCAGCAAGAGTCCAAGGCATCACTAAGACAATGCCCATCACAGACCCAGGGCCCACTCATTCCGGGGGTGCAGCAGGTTTCCTCAAACGCGTCTCTTTTAACATTCTTTTACCCTGAGAGAGATATATATTTCCACCTCCCTGAGTGCAGAGGAGGCACTGGTTTGGCCCCCTTAGACACCAGCGAGTGGAGAGTCCAGGGCTCAGACCTTCACTCCCCACATTTTTCCAAGTGCCCGAAGTGTGCTGAGCAGGACCCCTGGGACATAGTGGGTGTGGCTGTTGAATGTGTTTACCCACCACCCAGGAGGACCTACATGGTGTGGTTTTCCAGAGGCTAACTGAACTCAGGAGCAGGGTGTGCAGCCCCACAGCATGCTGGCACAGTGGAGCACCTGCTCTGAGGCCTTCTCCAGGTGGAGACTAACTTGGGAAGAGAGCATATGGCAGCCAGGATACGCACCCCCAGCGTCAATGTTCCTTCACAGGTGACAAAGAGGGCAGGCGGGACTTGGTCTCTTCACACAGGCAGGAGAAGGGAAAGGCAGAGGGACATCTCTAGGGGCAAGAGGCAAGGTTCAGGGAGTAAAGGAAAGGAGAGGGTCCAGACGTGCCACCCTTTGCCACCCAACAGAAGAACCAGGCCACTGTGTTCCTGAACCGTTTGGCCCACTTGCTGCCCCCCTCCAACAACAAGACCACACAACTACATGCTGGGCAGACACTATGGTAGTCACCGACAACCTGACTGGACACAAAACCTGAAGGAGGAATTAGAACTCAGAATGAAGAGGAAGGCATGAGCCAGAAGGGAATGAGGGCAGATATTGGGTCATGTCTGACCAGGATGGGAGATTCTGAGAGGGGGCTGGAAAAGTGTACAGAGGTCAGTCACACACAGTAGTTAAGGGAGTTGCCCAGAGATGGGCGGGATGGTCAGGAAAGAGCAGATGTGATCCCAGGTACAGCCTTCCCCTGGTCTCTCCTCCTTTCATCGCACCTGCTCCTGCAGGTGCAGATGTATCCCTTCGGCCAACACCCAGTCCTGCCCCAAGGACCTTCCAACAACATTGTCACCTTCCAGGCAGCCTCTGCTTGGCCCTTGGAGTCTGTGCCCATGCCCTGCATGAAGACACTGACCTGCCACCCTCCATGGGGTCCAATCCCTCACCCCCCAGGGCCACCTGATGCAGAGACCTGACAGCTCCTGGTCGGAGTGCTATGCCTATAGCTCTTGGTAGTAGTGTGATGGAGGGAGCTCTTTTAGATGCCAATATCAGTTACATGACATCAAACTCTGCAAAAGAGTGAATCATGCATGGGTAGGGAATTGGAATTGTAGGGACTCCTGGAAAGGTCCTCAGGACTCGTGAGGCCAGTCCCTATAGCCACAGCAAGATGGATCTCCTCACTCGAGCAACTTGACTCCTGCTTGCCCAAAAATCCCCAGAGGGACTTCACATGCTCCTGCCTAGATCATACGCCCAACCAGTTCAGGACAGACTCCTGTTTATCCCCTCAACCCACTGTTCTTAGTTCTGTCTGGCTGAAGGTAAAGGAGGAGCTACCATTTCCACCATTTTCATGCCCACCTAGACTGCAAGACACTAGCTTCTGGATACAGATGGAGAGTGGTGTCCTCACAAGCCAAGGTTGTTCTCTTGGCGAAACCACACACTTGGGAAAAGCCCTGTCTCGCCTTAGGATAAGTTCATCCCTAACACCAGCCTCCTGGAAAGGAGAAAGTAGCTGCTCAGAGAACAACTGCTCCAGGCCCCAAGCAGAAAATGGGTATGTGACACAGCTGCAAAGTTCACAGAAACTTTCCATCAAGACTGTTAAGGGCTATAGATACTGACGAGACAATCCAGTGAGGCTTCTGTCATAGGCAAAGCCTTGAGAGTTGGCATGTGTCCCACGAATACTTCAGAGTCTGTCAGTCCAAGGTAGCCAGCTTACACCTCCCATAACTCTAATCAAGCTCTAACCCTAACCTTGAGGAAGGCCAAAGTCCCTGTGGATCACAGACCTGCACCCCTTTCATATCCTTTTGTCCTCAAGTGCCCACTTCACTGAGGAAAAGGGACCAAGGACAGAGGTAGCCTGCAAACTTTTGCCAACAAAACTAACTTTATTCACATCTATGCACAATGCCAACAATGGACTACACACTCCCTCCCCTCGACCCTGCACCCCTCCCCAGGAGCTGTGCTCTCCCTCTCCCAGAAGCTAAGCACCTCCAACCCAGAGCCCCAGTAGTGTCAGCATTCTCTGGGTGGGGGGGGGTCCCTGGCTACTTTGGGGCAGTAGATACCCTAAGGATTCTATAGTTCAAGTCCCCAAATGAGAACTAGCACCTAAGAGTTTGTCCTCGAACTCTTCATGCTGTAGTGTCATTTCCTACCCCTCTCGTGACAGATGAGTCCCCCTTCTTTTTTGTGGATGTGGAGGTCGTCCCAGTCCCAAGCCTATTGCTTTTCCCCCAGAAACTCTGAACCCAGTTCTCCGAAGGAGCATCTGTACACCAGAGGACAGTCCTCCAAGGAGAGCTGGCACTCTGGAATTGGCATCAGGAAGTGATGCAGAGCTGTGGCCATTTTGTTGAGTAAGTGGGGGATGGTGGACTTGCTGAGGACCTTGATCTCCAAGGCATCAAAGTCCCGAAAGGGCCTGGCCTCAAGGAAGGCTCCCAGGGCAGCAGGTGGCTGAGAGCCAAAGAGGAAGGCCAGTCTGGGAGCTCATCCTCATCCTCACTAAACATAGCCACGTGCCCACAGAAGCTGCCCACCCACAATTCACTGAGACCCATCAGGGTCAGCATTCTCTGGGGATCCCTGGCTCCTTTGGGGTAGTAGATGTCCTCAGAATTCCATTGTCCAAGTCCCAAAATGAGAGCTGGCAACTAAGAGGTTGTCCCTGATCCCTTCTGACTGCATTGTTGTTTCTTCCCCCTCTTGGTGACACATGAGTCATGCCTTCTTTTTGGGGGGTGTGGAGGTCAGCCCAGTCCCGAGCCTAGAGCTTGTCCCCCAGAAATTCCGTACCCAGGCCCCCGAAGGAACAACTGTCCACCAGGGGACGGTCCGCCAAGGAGCTCTGGATCTCTGGACATGGCATCAGGAAGTGATGCAGAGCTGTGACCCCTTTGATGACTAGGTGGGGGATGAGTGACTCGCTGAGGACCCTGATCTCCAAGGCACTGAAGTCCAGAGGAAGGGCCGGACTCAAGGAAGGCTCCCAGGGCAGCAGGTGGTCCCGAGAGCCAAAAAGGAAGGCCAGGCTGGGGCGCTTATCCTCATTCTCACTAAACATGGCCACATGTCCAGCTGTCACACAGACAGGAGGGGCTTCTTCTAAGAGACCAGGAGACACGGGACGGTGGTCCTGGGCAGAAGAGGGTGGCTGAGCGGCCCTTGGTGTGGAAGGCTTTGGGCACCTTGGGAGTAGAGTACGGTCCTCAGGCCAGGACAGGGTGGTGTGCACTCGGCCATGTGCAGGAGGGCTTTGTAGGGTCATCTGGGGCATGCAGGTGTCTGTGTTGACTCTTAGTTGATGGCCACAGTCTTGTGTCTCTGCTCCTTGGCTAGCTGCAGACTTGAGGGAAAGTGAGTGCAACCCAGAGGCACCATGACTCAGAGAGGCCCTGGCACCCATTTCCTCCTTCAGGGCCAGGAGGCGCTTCTCCACCAGCTGGGGAGGAATCAGGCACCAGCGGGCTGCCCAGCTGAGAAGCCTCCAAGGGTGTGGGGACACAAGCACATGGCAGGGGCTGGGGGAAGATTCCGAAAGGGGCTTCATGACAAGACAGTCTGCAGCACTGCTGGCCCTATGAGCTTGACTGCAGGTGTGTCCTGACCACCCCTTGGCTTGTCTCCCACTTCTCAATTATAAACACCTGCATTTTCTCCCTGGAGAGACTCCCCTCAGAACCCAGAATACGGCCAGTATAGAGGAGAGAATCGGGTGGGTCATTTATGCTGGTATCCCTCTTTCCCCTGGAGTGGATAATGTCCCTCCCTCCCTTGCGTTTTTGATGTCCTCTCTCACCGGCATTCCCAGCGTGCCTCATTCCCCTGTGCTGCTGGTGTACCTCCCCGCCCTAGTGTTAGTTTGTGGGTTTCCCTTCCTGGGTGAAGTTGCTTGCATCTCTCCCTGCCCTGAAATTCCTGGTGTCCCTTTTGCCCTGCTGTTCTCGGTGTCTCACCTGCCCTGGTGTTCCCAGTGTCCCTTTCTCCACTTAAAATCCTCAAACTCTCACTTCCCTGTAATTTCCTATGTCCATTTCACACTTGCAGTTCGTGTGTTCCTCCCTGCCCTGGGATTTTTGATGCCCCTCCTTGCCCAAAGTTTCTGGTTCTCACCATGCCTGGTGTTCCTGGTGTCTCTCCCTCCTCTGGAGTTCTGGGTGTCCTTCCTTCCCCTGGATTTTCTGGTGTCCCTCCCTGCTCTGGTGTTCCTAGTGTCTATCCTTCCCCTGAAGTTGCTGATTTCCCTTCTTCCCCTGGTGTTCCTAGTGTCAATCACTCTCTGAAGTTTCTAGTGCCCCACCCGGCCCTGAAATTCCTGGAGCCCTCCTTGTCCTGTTGTTCACAGCATCCCTTGTTCCTCTGGTGTTCCCTGTGTCTCTTCCTCCCCTGGACTTCCACATGTTCCATGCTCTGGTGTTCCCACTGTCCCTCCTGCCCTGGTTTTCCTGATATCTCTCCTTGTCCTGAAGTTCCTAGTGGCCCTAACTGCCCTGGTGTGCCTTGTGTCTCTCCCTGCACTGGGGTTCCTGGTATCTCTCCTTCCCCTGGCATACTGGGTACCCTCCCATCACTGGTGTTCCTCATGTCCCCCACTCCCCTGAAGCTCCTGTTGTTCCTCCCTGCCCTGAAACTCCTGGAGTACCTCCTGCCCGGTAGTTTCCAGTGCTCCACCCTCCTCTGGTGTTCCTGATGTGGGTCCATCCCTGGTGATCCCAATGACCTCCCTTCCCTGGTGTTCCCGGTGTCTCTCCCTAACCTGGTATTCCCGGTGTCCCCCTGGGCCCTGGTGTTCCCAGTGTCCCTCCTTGCCCTAGTCTTCCTTTTGTCATTCCTCCTCTGGGGTCTCTCCCTTCCCTGGTGTCCTCGTGTTCCTCCCTGTCTTGGTGTTCTTGGTATCCATGCCTGGCCTGGTTTTTCTGGTGTTCCTCCTTCCACTGAATTTCCTGGGGTCCTTCTCTGCTCTGAAAATCCTTATGTCCATCCCTGCCCACGTGTTCCTGGTGTCTCTCCCTTTCCTGGTATTCCTGGTGTCTCTTCCTGCCCTGAAGTTCCAGGTGCCCCCACTGTCCTGATATTCCCAGAGTTCCTTCCTCTCTGAAGTTCCTCACATCTCTCCCTGACGTGAAGTTTCTGGTGTCCCTCTGGCCCTGATGTACTTCCCTGCCCTGGCGTTCCTGATATCTCCCCCTATGATGGCTTTTCTGGTGTATCTTTCTCCCGTGAAGTTCCTGGGTCCCTCCTGGACCTGAAGTTCCTGGTGTCCCTTTTACCCCTGGGTTTTCCTCCTTGCCCTGATATTCCTGGTATCCCTGTCTACACTGTTGTTGCCGGAGGTCCTCCTGGCGCTGCTTTCCCGGTGTTCCTCCAACCCTGATGTCCCCACTGTTCCTCCCTCTCCTGAAGTTTTCAGTGTGCCCCATGGGAATGAAGTTCCCGGTGTCCCTCACTCCACTGGTGTTCCCCAGTGTCCCTTTCTCCCCAGGCGTTCTGGCATCCCTACCTACCCTAGATTCCTGGTGACCTTCCCTGTCTTGAAGTCCTGGGGTCTATACCCATCCTAGTGTTCGAGGTGTCTTTCCCTCCCCTGATGTTGCCAGAGTCCTATGCTCCCTGGCAGTTCCCCGTGTCCCTCCCTGCCACAGTGCTTCCATTGTGCCTGCCTATCCCTGTCTTCCCAGAATCCCTCCCTCCCTTGGTGGTCCTGGTGTCCATTTCCGCCTAGATGTTCCCGGTGTCTCTCTCCCTGCTGGTGATCCCTGTGTTTCTCACTGCCCTGGTATTTCTGGTGTCCCAGCCAGCCCTGGAGTTCCTGGTGCCCCTCACTGCCCTGGTGCTCCTGGAGTCACTCTTTACCTTGGAAGCCCAGGTGTCCCTCCTTCCCTGATGTTCCTGTTGTCCCTCCCGCCCTGTTTTTCCAGCATTCCTCCCTGCCCTGTGGTTCCCCATGTCCCACCCAGCCCTAAGTACCTGGTGGCCTTCCCTCCCTGGTGTTCTAGTGTCCCTCTTTCCCCTGATGTTCCCAGAGTCCATTCCTGCCCTGATGTTCTGCTCTCTTTCCCTCCGATTGTGTCCCTGGTGTCTCTCCCTCCCCTGGATTTCACAGTGTCATTCCCTGCCCTGGTGTTCCTGGTATTCCTAGCTGCCCTGATATACCTGGTGGCCCTCCCTCTTCTGGGGTACCAGTGTGAGGGTCAATCCTTCATCCTACTCAAGCTCCTCGGTAAGGGCCGAGGGATCCCTCTGCAGATCTGGGGAGAGAAGGTCTTCTAGGAATTGTGGATGAATGACAGCCTCCACCTATGATTACAGGGACAAGATGAGAGCATCCTGAACATAGAGAATCCTGAAGCCAAAGGGACCCCAGGAAAGGCAGAAAGAAATGACCACCCTTCCTGGTCCACAGCCCATGCATGGTGTTTTATATCCTGGTCACCCTTATTTACACAAACACATGCACACACACACACACACACACACACGCCACACACACACGCACTGCTTAGTACCTGAAGAACAGAGCTGAATTCCAAGAGCCTGAGTCCCTTGAAAACCACAGACCCTTGCACTCCAGGACACCTCACCTTGGTAATAAAGTCCTCCTGGGAGCACATCTTCTCAAGATAGCTCAGGAGACCCTGGCCTGGAAATGTCTCGTCCTGCCCCTGAGGTTGTAGAATCATGTGCTCTTGCTGCTGTGCCTGGAGGCAAGGCCAGCAATCCCTCCATGATATTAAAGTACTCCCTCGTGGCTTCAGGCAGAATCTCCTTGGGGGCTTGGGTGTGTGGTGGCCGCTGGGGTCTGGGTGGTACCAGGTGAGCAGGCAGGGCCTTGGGGCCAGCCTTACTGGGAAGGTAAACTGAGGCCAAGATGAACAAGAACGGGTGTGACAGGGCCTTCAGCTCCCACTTCCATCACTCTGGGGACAGGAAATGGGTCCAGCCTGGGTTGGGACAACTGACTAGGACCACAAGAGCTGACGCTGGGGGAGGCAGAATAGACATGACAGCATCATGTGTGAGGACGCTAGGAACCACTGAGATCCCAGGTCTCACACCACGAATGCCCATTGCTAAGCAGACTGAATGGTGGGTTTTGGATGGGAAAGTGTTAAAGCTTTGGAACTTGACCAGGTGACTCCCAGGCCACAGCCACAAGCAGGTGAGTTCTCAGGCTCTGGGCTGGCCAGGAAAGTATGGAAAGAGTGGACAGTGGCCTCCCTGTGCCCCTTGGCTGTAGCCAAAGGCTCCTGTAGGGAAGTGGGAAGTTGTACCTGGTCAGGCACCCTCAGGGGCTAGAGGCCTTTGAGGGTCAGGCCTCAGTGGGGCTGGAGGAGGCAGGCCCAGGGGCACTGTCATCAGCTTCAATTCCTGAATCTGCATTTCCTCAGACTCAAATTCCATGAACCTAGGGATGAGTGAAATACAACACTGAGAAAAGGTCCAGGCCAGCCCCCAACCTCCAGCAGCCCTCAAAGACAGGGTTAGGTAGGGAATGTCCTGGGTGTCCCATTCAGGCCTTGTCTGGGGACAGTCCCAGGAGGGGGACACTCCCACAGGCAAGGCCACAGTTTGGGGCCTTCTCATCCAGCATGTGTAGAGCCCAGAGCAGATGAACCCTCCTGAATACACAGCCAGATCTGGGCTACTACTCAAGAAAAAAACATGAGGGAGGTTGTCATGAGCACTAGACCCATGATCAGGACTTGAGAGCTTGAGGATAACGTGGGAAAGAAGTAGTCCAGGACACACGAGGATAGGGACACATAGACTAGAAGAGGGATCTCATGTCCTCTGAGGTCTGTTGTCCATCTGCTCTAAAAGGGGTGATAAATGGGAGCTACGTCAGCAGGGCTGGAAGCAGATCTCGAGAGCCTGAGATTCTGGCCACCCACAAACTGCCCCCAGACCAAACTGGGATGGCAGATGACCAGCTTCTGACCACTTTTCCGAAGGACAGTGGACCCTGGAAATGTATTCGGCAACTCTGCGCAATCCCTCTGAACTATGTTGGTAACTCTTCCTGCCATGACCTCCAATATCAACAAGGGGTTTGACCTCAGACCTGGCAGGTGGTGCTTCTGAGACGTCAGGAGAAAGACCCTAAGCCCTCCAGGTAAAGGTAGCAGCTTCCTGAGTGTCAAAGGACCAGAGTGTCCTGTGACAGTCTACATACTCTCCCCATCCTCTGTGCACTCAGCAGAGCAGCCCTGGCATCCAGAGCAGCCCTGGCACCTTACTCACTTTGCGACCATCTCATAATGCATCATTTGGTTGGAGGTACTTGTACACTGCCACTCCTTGCACTGCCCGACAAAGTCCCTCCTCCAGGGGCATGGTGGGCTTCAGACGGGCCAGGGATTGGAGCACTGGGTTGTAAGCAAAAGGGTCAGTCACACTGCCATGCCCACTTTCCTTGCAGAGCCATCCCCATCGAGTAATTATGCATGGGCTGCCGGTCTTTCCTGCCATCCGTTTCTGTTGCATCATATCCTAGTGTGGGCACCGTGGAGCCCAGGCCCACCCGCATGACCAAATATCAACACCTCGGGGATCATGTGGCGTTCCTGCCTTCCCTATGAGTCCACAATATGGCTGTGTGGAATAATTAGTGCTGTGGGTGAAATATTTGTGCCCCCTTCCCAATTCCAGACTTGAAGCCCTAACGGCCATTTTGAGGGGCTTTGCATGTGACACTATGGAAGGTGGTCAGGACAAGACCAAGCCTCGAGGCTGGAGCTCTCAGAATGAGATTAGTGCCCTGATGGGAAGGGGAAGAAGTGCAGACCTCACTCTCAACCTCATGAGGACACAGCCAGAGCAGGCCACCTCCGACTTGGAGGCTGGCACTGACTAGAATGAACCCTGCAGTCACTCATACCTGGGCCTTCCAGTCTCTAGATACAAATGCCAAGTCTGTAGTGTTCAGGACAGCCTGAGCTGATGAGACCCTTCTGGATTCATCTGGAGTGAGGATTAACACGCAGGTCCCAGGGCCCCAGGACTGAGCCTTTAACCAGCTTTCTGAAAGCTCTGGAGAGAGGCAGAAAGCTCATAGTCTCTGTGGGGAGCAGGAACAGGGGTCCAGAACAGCAGAGAGTGGTACCCGGAACTGTAGGCAGAGGGTGAACCCTAGGCAGCTCCACTGGGGGATTCTTGTGACCAGCCCACATTTCTCTGCTCCCAGGGGGCTATGACCACCTACATGGTCCATTCTCTCACCTTATGCCAAGACCTGCCAGCTCCTGGCAGGAGTGTTATGCCTCTGGCTCTTGGTAGTAGTCATGTAAAGAGTTGTTTTAGATTCCGATAACAATTACATGACATCAAACTCTGCAGAAGAGTGAAACATCCGTGGGGAGGGAATAGCCATTGTGGGGACTCCTGGCAAGGTTTTCTGGGCCACAGCAAGATGGGTGCTCCTCACTCTAGCAACCTGACTCTCACTTGCCCAGAAATCCCAAGAGGGACTTCACATGCTCCTGCCTAGGTCATATCCCAACATGTTCACGTGGACAGGCACCTGCTTATCCCCACAGCCCACTGTTCTTGGGTCTGTCCTGCTGAGAGTAAAGGAAAAAAAGGAGGATCTACCATTTCCCCCATTTTCACACCCACCTAGACTCTAATAAACCAGCTCCTATATCCAGATGGAGAGCGGTGTCCTCACAAGCCAAGGCTTTTCTCATGGTGAAACCACACACTTGGGAAAAGCCCCGGCTGGCCTTGGGGTAATTTCAGCCCTAATGCCAACATCCAGGGAAGCAGTCAGAAACTGCTCAGAGAAAAGGTGCTCCAGGCACTAAGCAGAAAATGGGTACATGACACAGCTGCAAGGCTCACGGCAACTTTCCATCAAGAATGTTAAGGGCTACAGATACTGACGGAAAAACCCAGTGAAGCCCTCGTAATAGGCAAGGCCTTAAGAGTTGGTATAAGTGGGTCCCAGGAATATGTTAGAGTCTATCAGTCCGAGGCAGTCAGCTGATACTTCCTGTAACCCTAATCAAGACCTAAATCTAACCTTGAGGATTGTCATGGTCCCTGTGGATCCCAGGCCTTGGCCCCTCCCATGTCCTTCTGTCCTCAAGAGCCCACAATACTGAGCAAAGCAGACCAAGGAGTAAGGCAGTCAGTGAGGTTTTGCCAACACAACTACCCTTATTCACATTTACACACAATGCCCAAGGGTAGGCTACTCATTCCCTTCCCCAGGACCTACACTCCCCTGGGAGCTGCCCTGCCCCCTCCTACAGAAGCTGCCCATCCCCAACCTACTGAGCCCCAGAAGAGGCAGCATTTGGTGTGGGGGAATCCCCATCTATTTGGGGCAGTGAATGCCCTGAGAATCCCATAGTACAGGTCCCCAAACAAGGGCTGGCACCAAGGAGGTTCCCCCAATACCTACTGGTTACAGTGTCATTTCTTCCTCCACTCAGTTACAAATGAGTCACACCTTTTTTGCGGGAGTGGAGGTCTGCCCAGTCTTAGACCCAGAGCTTACCCCTCCAGAAACTCCGAACCCAGGCCCCTGGAGGAACCTCTCTTCACCAGAGAATGGGTCTCTGAGGAAAATTTGCTTCCAGGCTTTGGCATCAGGAAGTGGTGCAGAGCTGTGGCCCTTTTATGAGTAGATGGGGGGTGGGGGAGGCCCCCAGCCTCCAAAGCACAGAAGTCTAGTGCAAGGCCCTGGACTCAGGGAAGGCACTCAGGGCAGCAAGCTGTGCCAAGAGGCCAAGAGGAAGGCCAGGTTGGGGAGCTCATTCTAATCCTCACAAAACCCATCCCCTGGCCTGCCTGTCACCCCGACAGGAGAGGCTTATCCTAAGAGACCAAGGCAGGCTGGACAGTGGTCCTGAGAAGAAGAAGTTGGCTGGGCAACCCTTGGTGTGGAAGGCTTTGGGCACCTTGGGAGAAGAGTGGAGTCTTCAGGCCACAAAGGGATGGTGTGCACTTGGCATGTCCATGAGGGTTATGGAAGGCCATATGGGATGTGCAGGTATCTGTGCTGACTCTTAGTTGGGAATCACAGTCGTTTGTCTCTGCTCCTTGAGGGCACGTGAGCTCAACCCAGACATGTCATGACTCAGGGGGAACCCCACACCCTCTTCCTCCTCAGTGCCAAGAAGTGCTTTTTCACCAGCAGTGGAAGAAACAGGCACTCAGGGGTCTTCCCAGGTAAGCAGGGCCCAGGGGCATGAGGAAAGAAGCACTTGGCAGGGTGTGGAGGAAAATAGATACTGGGGCTTCCTGTCAAGACAGTTTTCAGCCCTACTGGCCCTGGAGCTTTGCCTCAGTTGTGTCCTGACTACCCCCTGGCTCCTCTCCCAATTCTCACTTGTCAATTCCTGCATTTCCACCTTGGTGTGGGTCCCCTCAGCCCCGAGAATCCTGCCCGTGTAGAGAAGAAAATCAGTTGGGTCCTCTATGCTGGTGTGTCTCCCTCCTCTGGTGTTCCTGGTGTCCCTCCCTGCGGTGAAATTCCTGGTGTCCCTGCCTGCCCAGTTGTTACTGGTGTTGCTCCCTGCCCTGGAGTTCCCGGTGTACTGCCCTGTCTCGGTGTCTCTGGTGTCCCTCCCTGCCATGAAGTTCCATGTGTCCCTCCCTTTGCTGGTGTTCCCAGTGCTCCTCCCTCCCATGAAGTTCTCAATGTCCCTCCCTTTCATGATTTTTCAGTGTCTCTCCCTCTCCCGGAGTTTCCGGTGTCCCTCACTTCCCTGATGTTCCTAGAGTCCCTCCCTGCCCTAGTGTCCCATAAATGGCAGGAGCTCTGAAAGGCACCAAAATCAGCAAGTTTGAAAAAGAGCATCTTGATAGGTGTACTGCATCAAACAGAGAGTGCTTTGCAGGTGACTGAAACATGTAATAATTTGCAATTTTTAAACATGTAATAATATACAATTTTTCATAAATAAATTCCAGTTTTTTTGGATCCCCCTCATAGGCTGAATTTAAGTCTCACATCCTTTGGAACAACATTTTGCTTATATTGCTGTACACATGAATGTCTTCGGTGGCTACTGAGTGGTATGCCTTGAAAAGAACAGCCCTCCATGGGACTCTGATGTTCTGACAACTTTGCTGGGTATGTCAAGAATGCAATGTCCTGGCCATTGGGAATGGGTTCATTTTTCAGGGTTGTGTTTGTAGCGAGCAACCCTGAGGAATGAGGTGATAGAGTTGGTTTCCTTACTGCTTGCTACAAAAGAAAGTATTGTCCAGATTCAGTGTACTGCAGCTATGATGTGAGTCCATGGTATCCTGTCACCCCACGGGGCCTGGAAGGCCAAGGGTGATAGGATGTCCACTGTGCCCTGAGTAAGAGAGCCATCTTCTCTGGCCTAGAAGTGCTGTGTTTCCTGTCCAAATCTATGAACGGGGTGGGGCTCGGTGGCTCAGCCTGCAATCCCAGCACTTTGGGAGGCCAAAGTGAGTGGATTGCCTGAGCCAACAAGTTTGAGACCTGCCTGGGCAACTTGGTGAGATCTCATCTCTACAATAAATCAAAAAGTTAGCTGGGCGTGGTAGCACGCGCCTGTAGTTCCAGCTACTTGGAAGACTGAGGCGGAGGGATCGCTGGAGCCCAGCAGGTAGAGGCTGCAGTGGCCGGGTGCGGTCACTGTACTCCAGTCTGGTTGACAGAGTGAGACTCTAACTCAAAAAAAAAAAATCTATGAACGGTAACAACTAGTGTTGAAGTTTGTAGGCAGGGTAAAATCAAATCACACACTTGACAAGGGATCCCGGTCCCTTCACTATTTTGTTTCCAAAAGTTCTGCTTCTTCCTACCCTCACTGTCATTTCTCCAGGGTGAATTGTTGAAATGGAGACGTTAAATTTTCCCATTTCTCTCTTAGTAACACAATTATAGCTAATGCTAAGTAGAACAAAGCTTTCCACCAAATCTGGAACACTTTTCTGTCACTGTAGCTTAATAAATTTCTCTATTCTTGAGGGGAAAAAAGGAGAAATTTTACATATTGTTTTGAAAGAAAGTTTGTTAGCACCAGTAGCGTTTTTTTGGGATTTGGTAAGCTCTGATTGGTGAATGATGGTGATAGGTAAAATAGGTAAAATCCATATTAGAGTTGAAGCAAGTTGTTTCAGTGACTCTTAGATACAACTGGTTTCGGGTTACAAAGGCAGTCTTAGCAGCCTGGCTCACAGAGAACATTTTTGAAGAGCTGTTATGTGCCCTGAGTATTTTCCCTGCTGACTCCTCAGCCTTCATTTTGTTGAGTATGAGTGGAATGACCCAATTTATATAATCCATGACACTCAAAGAGTTGGTGTTAGAAGTTTGTAATTTGAGGTTTGAAAGAATATTTTACAAGTATTTTTTTTTTCACATGAATGTTGGGAATTTGGTTGTGTCTAATGGCAGGTTAGGGGGGGTTATCTGCTTGTGCATGTGGGTAAAGTTAGGGATAGTGTATTTTGGGGGAGCGTGCAATCGACTTGGTTTTATATTTGGGGAATGTAGGAGCACCATTTTTGTATTAAGAGCATGTGTAATTGTGTGTTTCATTTCATGATATACAGGAGTTGTTTATAGAGTATTTCAGGGTATGATAGCATATCTATGACTCTTTTATAGACTTGTAGGATGAACACTGCCCTTGTGAGGTTGAGTTTGTATGAATCTATAGTCTGGAAAGTGGAGGAATTACATCTGTGTGAGTACTTGTGAGTGTTTAATTATGTTTGTGCATGTTATGTGGGTCTATATGTGTATTTCAGATTAGGGTGTGGTATGTTTGCATATTTGTAGTGTACTAGGTTAATGACAGGTCTTTTAGGGCAGATGGATATGTGTATTCAATTTGTGAGTGTGTGTTCCAAGGAGCATGGCAGTTTGGATTGATATTTTGTGGGCCATGTCTTTGTAGTTTTCAGTACGTAGTTACTAGGGTTGTATATTCTAGGAATTGATTGTGTATGTATCCAACAGAAGAATAGAATTCTGTGTTTACACAGGCGATTGACAGAACTGTATTTTTATGTATTAGAGGTAAATTTGTTAGCATTTGGGGTTGAGGGAGGTGGTTGATAGCAGATTTGGATGCTTTGGAATAGGGAAGTCATTATACTTGTTTATAAATGGTATGCTAGATAATTTTTGTGCACTTGGCATGTATACTGGTTTGCATGTATATCCAACAGTAAATGGATGAATTGTACTAGTCTGTTTAAAGAACACAGGATTTGGGGGAGTAAAGCGTATTTCAATGGAGAATATGAGGGTATTTTACATGTGTTTGAGAATACTTGGAACATGAGTGGGGAAGTTGTATCCCAAGATATACGGTATTATATGGTATTGGGGGGATGTATATATTCAGGGATTGGTATTTGTATGTGTGTTTCAATGGATGTATGAAAGTTGTGTATGTCTGTGAGAGTGGCATCAGGTTGGTAGGTTGAAATTAGTCATGTAGGAATATTTATACCAGATAAACACCATGTATCTTAGGTTTTCTGCATCCCAGAGAGCGTGTTATTAAGTATTTACCAGCACAACACTGATGGTGTGTCTGTGTGTGTACAAGTATATGTGTACATATGAGCATATGTGTGTATTCAGGATGTGTGAGATGTTTGTATGAAGCAGAAATAATCAGGCATCAGTAGGTGTGTATTGGGGACTCTACATCTATTGAGGGTGGAACACAGGGGCTGTGGACCCTTGTATATGTGCACTGACCCTACTCATTCTATGTTGCTTCAACCTGTGGGTTTGCTCTTTAGGGCCAAAGACCCCATAAATACTAGTAGTTTCTGTTTTGTCACCTCACAGATGGCTTCTGGGGTTATGTCTACCTTAGTCAGGTGATTGTTCCTTCAGAATCTGTGTCATCTTGGTATGTAGGTCCTAAGATATGTGGCGCTGGTGGACATAATGTTGTGCATAGCCAAATATTCATAAGCATTGTCCACATGACAGACACACTCAGAAAGTTTTGGGCTTTCCTGGAGTGGAGGTCAGATGTGCCAAGTCTTGTCCTACTGCTTGTGGCAAAGCTGGTCCCTTTGGGGGCAGGTCTGTGGGTGAGGAAACCCTCCACCATGGGGTCTCTGTGTTGAAAGTCTGCAGAGCTTGTGCTCCCACTATCAGCCTCCCCTAGCAGGGGTACTCTTGGTCATCAGACAGGTCAACTGTGCCTCTAGTTCTCAACCAATCCATCGCCATGGCAACCTGAGGCTTCAGGGTAGGCAGGACCTCCACCAGGCCTCCAGTTGAGAGTCCTTTTGATCTGTGTTAGGGGTAATGTCTCTGTGAGTCATGATCTGAGAGAGTCAAAGGCATGTGTTATCTTCTTCCTCCATCTGGTTAAGCCAGGAGTGGATGTCTACCATATCATTCTGACGGTCTATGCAGCAAATGTACACTCAATTTATTCCATGGCAGCTCCTGCTCTGTTCTTTGAGAAGAACATCTGGAGTCTTCTGGGCACAAGGGTCTGAATCAGCTTTTTGGTGGAAAATGTTGGGCAGAGCTTTGCAGACTTCCCAAAGTTGTAGGGGTGGGGCAGGGTGAGTGGGATCCTCCTCATTTGATTCTGTCAAGGGCACACCTTAACTGCACACAGAGAACTCAGTCACCTGAGTAGGTATGTGTGGCCTGGCCTGGCTCTGGTGGGTGACAGTTAAGGAGAGAAGGAACTGCTCTGTAACCCCTCAACAATCTGGGAACTATGCTACATCTCATAAGGATGCGAATTCCAATTACATTCCCTGAATATTTATCACAGGTGGGCTCAGGACCCTAAACAGACAATGGCATTAGTGTCCCCTGATGTTGCTCATCCCCCAGTTCTGATTCCTACCTTCTCTTGCAGGCTGGGTGCTGGCTTTGAGAGAGTAGGAGAAGCCTGGCAGTGGTTGGGTCAGTGAAGTAACAGGGACAGAGCTGGGGAGGGATGTCCTGTGAGGGGAATGGGAGCTAAGGTCTGGAGAGAGAGGGGGCTTCTCTGGAAAAATACAGCTCTAATGTTTCTGAACCCTTTAGACATATTCTCCTTTTGTTTCTGAAGGATCAGGAGACTTCTGGCATGAGGAAAGCATCTTAGCTTCATGTTTCTCGACAGGGTGAACTGACCAGCATTTTCTCTATTCTATATGGAACAACAAGCCTGCCAGAAAAAGTTATGTGGTCAAAGTGTCCACTACTTGACCCCACAGTCACTACTATCATCCCTTGTACCTGCCCCTGGATGTAGGGGCCTCATTCCTTAAGGTGAGTCTTCTTCTGGTATTTTCTTCCTCATGATGCATCCTGTTGTCAATAAAGCCACTGACATCATTTTCTTGCATGCTCCAATAACTGCTTTCATTGCCCCCTTCACATCCCATCCTAAAATATTGACAGAATTTGTACCAATTGTATTGTTTTTGCAGGTGAATGAAGTTCTGTCTGCTTTTGTATTTAAAAAGTTACACATGTCAAATAAAATATACTGTAATGAATATAAGGTAGATCTTCTGGGGTTTCTTTGTTTTGAGATGGGAAGTAAAAGGTGTTTTAGGGGAGAGGAACAGGTATACCTGAGTATCTTGAATCAGCACTGACAATCTTCCACCCAGGTTGCATGAAGGAAATTGCTGGAACGGTTCAGTTTGAACTGCACCCTTTGTTCTGATGCCTATATTTCTTGGTGGTGTATGTCATGGATTGTAGCCTACACCTGCCCCTTCTCCACATGTATGGAAGACATCTTGCACTGTGTGCTGAGTGGTCCATCTGACCAGACCCTTAGAAGCCCCCAGCTGTTCTTTTTCCCAGGAGAAGATGGGAAAAAGGATCTATCCTGTGGGGCCCCAGGACCCTATTATGACACAGTGGTGGATCTGAGGATATGCAGAAGGTGATGGTCTGGCTGGAGAAGAACTGTCCCATCTAAGGATGCCTTTCTAATGTCTGCTGTGGGTGCCTGTGGTCAAAGGGAAGAAGTTGCAGTGAGAGGGCCAGAGGAAAGAGGCTGGGCATGCAAAGACCAGGGAGAGTAGAAGGGGTTCAACAGACACTAGGAACAGAGCTGGGAGTTCCACAGCAGGTGGTGACTGAAGTTTAACCATGTAAGCTTACATACCTAATTTTTAAATAGCAAATTCTGGTTTTCCTGGGTTCCCCTTTGTGAGCTGTGAGCTAAAACACTGTTTTGGAGCTGTCTGACAGAACCTCTCTCAAAAAATTGTCTTGATCTATACTCCTCAGTAAGCCTTCTGAATAAAAATGACTTAATTCTTTAAAAGCTTGATTTGTTTCTTCAGGGAACATTGCTAAATCTACAGGGCATAAAGATAAAGTTAATCTATGTGAAGTGCTTGGAGTGGTGAATGGCGTATTTTAAGTACTAGACAAACACGCAGGGCCTTCTCTTCTGATGGCACCAGGGAAATATGGGCTCCCTGCTCTTGCTCCTAAAACCTCAGCCTCAACCTCTGCCTCATGGAAAAATTAGTGATGGAAACCATGTCCCTTACAGGATTTAAACCTCAGGCACAGGGTGCAGACCTAGTCAACTCAGAATCCTCCAGAGCACCCACCACAGTGTCTACACCAAGAAGGAAGGGATAGACAGAGAAATATTTTTTTGCCTTTTCTCATGGTTCAAGAGCAATAACCTGCTATTGGATAAAATTCTCCTCTCAGATTCTGAGTCAATGGTTTTCATTCATTCAATTCTGCAATTGACTGTTTATCTACAGTAATATCACAATAGACAATGGATACACCTAAAAATGAACATGCACTCATGCCAAAATTGCAGTTATCCTGTGAGGAAGAAGCCACAGCAGTAGAAACCATTTTACATGAGGGAATATGCTCTCTTCTTTGCATTTTTATGTTCTCTTAATTTTATATTCTCATACATTTTCACATTTTCAACTCTTTTTTGATAATTCTCAAATCTGTATTTTCACACTCCTCCCCACTTATGTCTGCAGAGCCCAGAAGATTAATAGTCCTTAATCAAATTGCTGACTGGACATTCTCAAAATTCAGTGTGAGGGTGTATGAGGTGTTTGTGTGTGAGTGCTTGCGTGTGGTGTGTGTGTTCATGTGCAGTTGTATGTGAGGTGTATGGTTGTGTGTGTTGTGCATGTGATGTGTATATGGTGTGTTTATGTTTATGTAGTGTGTATAGTATAAGTAACATGTTTGTAGTGTGTGTGTGTACATGTGCATGTAGTATCAGGACATCGTGTTCTTGTATTTCATTTGAAGAGGGAAGTAGTGGAAAATGACATGGAACAGGACAAAGGAAGTCATGCTGTTGTGGGGGTATGGGATGATTTGGGTAATATTAATGATGTATAGGTATTGTGTGTGCCTGATTTTTTGGTAAATGTGGGGTAAGTGCCTTTGCCATTAAACAGCAGACATTACATTATGGGGTGTGTGTGTTTGTATGTGGGGGGGTGGGTGTTGGATAATGTAGCTGGTTCTGTGTGTTTGGAGTATATATGGGCCATTGTGCATATGTATGCATGCATTTGAGAAGTGTTGTTATGCATTTCACTGTACTGCATGTTGAATTTGTGTATATTCAGAGTAGAGAGAGATATATGTATGCTTATGGAGTCTAGGTAAGAGTTTAAGTGTTCAATTAAATATGGGGAGAGTGGGTTTGTTGGGTATTTGAATGTTCAAGTTGTGTATATATTGTCTGGGGCTATGGACCAATTCTGCCTGTAGTTTCTCAAGTTAGAGATTGGTATGCTTGTATTTAGGATTGAGAGGTGATTATGTTTTTGGAGAATGTAGGTGTGTCATGTATTTAGGAGAAGGTGGGAATGCTTTTGTTTAGGTTTGAGGATTGCTGTATTTGTTTTCAGCTTCTGAGGCATCGTATATATGTAGCTGTTCATGGAACACAGTGGATGTATGTGTTACATTAGGGATTGAAGGGTTGTATGATATATTAAGAAGTACGAGGGGGGTCCAACCAAAGCAGAATGACTTTTTGGAGGGGGGGTTCCTTGTCGCCAGCAAAGTGTTTAGAAACCCACTGGCATCAACGAACCTGCTTGTGTTGTAGTGAGAAGATGTGTTTGGCTTCAGTGATTTTTTTTTTGCAGAGTCTTTCAATGCATTTGCCCATTTCATGATGGTTGATTTATGAGTATACCTGCCCATACCATGCTGAGTGTTCAGTCTTTGACCTAAATGGCATAACTTCTGTGCCTCACCCACTCTATTCACCCAGTATTGTCCCCAGTGACTATTTTTGTTTGTTGGTTTGTTTATTTCCCTGGATGAAAAACTGCACAAAGGGAAATTTGTTACTGACATGGAAGAGGTGAATGAAAAAACTGCAGAAGCACTAAACAGCATCAAAATGTATGAGTTCAAAAACTATTTTGAGCATTGGAAAAAGCATCTCAAAATTAAAAAGATAAAGAAAAAGTGTCTAAATAGGTATGTTTCATCAAATGGATAGTACTTTCAAGGTGGTTGAAGTTTAGACATGTAAGAACAAGCACTTTTTTAATAAATAAATTCTATATTGAGGGGTTCCCCCTCATAAATGACTTTCACATGAATGTATTCAGTTATTGTCAGAGTGTTTGTGTCACTCCATTTTCGGGTTTCAGGAGGTTGGGCACATTTTTGTAGGGAATGAGAAGGTGTGTACATATTTAGGTGTTTATTTGATGTTGCTTCGAGGGTATGATTTTATATTAAAGATTATAGATTGTGATTTCATTATGGTTTTTGTGGGTGCATATGTGTTGAGGGCATGAGAGATTCTGGATATATAATCAGACATCTGGTAGGGTTTATAGGGATTTATGTAATTGAATTTTCAGAGTTCCATGGGACTGAGTCATTGTGATTGTGTATATTGGAGCTACGGGGAGACTTGCACATATCTGGTGATTGTGGGGTGTGTCTCTGTGTATTCTTGGAACTGTGTGTGTGTATATTTGGGCATCTGGGTACTTCAGCTTGTGTTATTGAGAGGTGTGAATGTATTCAGAAAAGGGGGGTATCTATGTGTCCATTCTACAGTTGTGGGTGTGTAGTGTGTAATGTATACCTCTACTGAGGGAGTGTAGGACAGTTATGTGTTTCTGGAAGAAGTTACACTAGTACACTATGGGGGTGACAGTGTACAGTACATGTATGATTTACAGCGTGATCGAATTTATGGGTGTTTATTAAGAGGAGTGTTTGAAGGGAGATTTTTTGTGAATGTGTATACTAGTGGCCTTGGGATTGTTAGGGGTTCTAGGGTATGATGGTGAAATATGTGTTCACTAGCAGGTTGTGTGTTTCGGGAAATGATAGGTAGATTGTGCCTGAGGTTGCTGGTGTATATTTGTGGAGAGAGTTGGGAGGTTTTGTGAGTTAAGGAGTTGGTGTTGAAACACCAAGGTATTCTGGGATATGAAGTCCTTAAGTGTTTAAGCTTTGGGTCTTGAGTCTGTATGTATTTTTGGTGCTATGCATATATTTGTGATGAGGGTGTATCTGGTTGTGTAAGGTACCGGGAGATTGTAAGAATTGTTTGTGTATGTTGTGGGTGCAGCAATATGACTTAGGTGAGTGGGGTATGTGTTATTTTTAAAAGAGGATCAAGTCTTTATGATTTCTCAGGAGATTTAATGTTGTTTATGTAGGTATGTAGGTTCTGGCAACAGGTAGAGTCGAGTATGTGGTGTGTGTGTGTGTGTGTGTGTGTGTGTGTGTGTGTGTGTGTGTGTGTGTATTCAAGGAATGTGGTGTATATGGAAATGCATAAGTGTATAAGGAGCAAGTACAGATTATAGCTCAAGTATTTGAGTACATGCGGGATCACTGACGTGAATTTTGGGGTGTGGGGTGGGTATATTTATTAGAAGGTAAGGTGTCGTATATTCAGAGGGCATAGGGATGGGATAATTTGTGTGTGTGCTTTTGGTGAGATGCAAGTTTTGTGTCCTGTGTCTTTTTTCATGTGTGAGGTGTTATGTGCAGAGGTCTGAGAGTGTGAGCAAAAGTATGCACAGGTCACTGTGACTGGGTGGTGTATGTTTTGGGGGGTGCAAGGGAGCCTTGGGGGCAGACTGGTGATTCTGAGTCTCCCACTATGAACAGATCCTTGTTTTGTTTGATAGTGTGTGTTGGTCACACTTGTCCCAGTCTCTCTGTAGGGCAATGACACTGCTGGAATAATCAGCAATAATCGGCTTGATCATCATTGGCTGGATGGGTCTGGGTACCTTAGTTCTGCTGGCAGGTGAATGTGCTTCTCACACTTGAGTGGTCTGTGTCTTGTATATTGGACTAGAGGACAGGTGCAGAACAGAGTTGACCACCTCCCAGGAATGCTCTCCTCAGTGGGACTGAAGCTGGTGGGGGAGAGTTTTTCCTCCAGGTATGACATAGTTCTCTCCAGAGTATGCCAGAGGGGATGACATAGAGGATTTACCTTGCCAGGAGATAAACAGATCCCAAATGAGAGACCATTCTTCACAGGCCCATCTGCTGCTTTCTCCCTTAGATGGTTCCCACTGCGAGGGAAAGGCAAAGCCCCATGGTGTAACACCCACAGAACCCTTCTTGGCCTGGTTCTGCTGGCTGGCCAGTCTGTTCACACATCTTTCCTCACATTGTGCAAAATTTAGTGACAACAGCATGCCCTCCTTTCTTTGACCTGCACCATCACTGTGTGATCAGCAGTCACCTCCAGTTAAGAAGGGCTCATCTTCTACATGTTTGCACAGCACACTGTGCTGCCTGCTTCCGTCTGGCTACTGTTCACAGAATAAAATACAAACTCTTCACAGTGCCCCTTCTCCACCTGCTACCTAGGCCTTAGTTTTCAGCCTCAGACACAGAGGCATTCTTTCTGTGCCTGAAATGCCCTCGGGGCCTCTGCATTTTCTATTCCCTCTGCCTGGAGCATTCCTGTGGTCTTTTCTGAACATAAGGTCTTATATGTCCCTGACCTGTCACTCTCTTGACTGTTGCCCTACTTCATTTTTCTCAAATGTTGCTCTTGGTCTCTCAAATTATATGGGAGTCTGATGAGAGTCGTCATCTGTATGAACACCAGCTGGCAACTGTCTGACGTATGGAAGACTTTTAGAAGGACCAGCCATGATTGGCTGACCTGCACGTTCCTCTTCTTGACAGCACCTATGAGCTGCTGTCACAGCAACCCAAGCTCCAAGGGAAGGAACCTGAGGGCAGAACTCAGGCCTGACTCACTGTCAAGTCACATCAATGGGAGGAAGAATTAACCCTTGTAACATGGGACATGTGGCACCTTGCAGAATCCCAAATACAAATGCTCCTCGGGAAAAACTAAATTGTTTCACATTTCAAAGTGCATTTAGGCAGACATGAAATGTGATGAAAATAGATTGGTTGTAGATTCATCAATGCTTGGTATCCTTTAGAATGCAGCATGATTCCCATAATCTAGATGTGTATAGACACATTCTTGGTGTCCTTAGCCACTGAAGGAAGAGCAGACTCAAACTGCATGCTCAGTTGTGCTGATCAGGCTTCACTGGAAAACAAAGACCAGTGACTGATGTATCACTGAATCTCACCATGTGCCAGACACCATGACGGCTACTTTCACATTAATACCTGCCAAATCCATAAAATCCTAATTGGGAAGAGACTTCATTAGTTTCATTTTATACATATTTAAGCTGAGGCTCAGAGAGGTAAGAAATCATGACTGAGCACTATGCATGTGCCAGACTATTAATGGGATTGACTCAATAATGATGCACAGCCTACATTACCCTGATCATTGCACACAGATTCCAGGCTGTGGAGGTACACAACACCTTGTCTCAGCAGTAGGACAGTACCAAACACCCCAGCAAAAATGCAGGCTTAATATCATGCTTCCTTAACAAAAATAACTGTAGTAAATTGATCATGATTTCCTACTCTGTTAGTGGGACCAAACAATATGTATTCTCGTGTACAACTCCTTTAAAGTAGCACAGATGATCCAAAGTCCCTCAGTGATGTTCTCAAATCATCGTGAAGTTGGAATACTTTTAGAATACTGCATGCTACCGAATAGAATATGGTAGGTTAGCTCTCTGGATAAGGATGATAGATTGAAGGCACCCAGAAGGATAGAAGATGAGAAGTAGGGAAGAAGCAATATGTTCTGTCAATAGAAGATGCCATGGCATAGGTTGAAAGAGTAGCAAGGGGGTAGTGAAAATAAGATTGAAATAAGTCAAGCATACATAATGTAGCTTCTAACACAGCAACTTGCTAAGAAAGAAAAGGTAACAAATTAATCGGCAGAAAGATAGGTCAAACAAAGAACTCAGAAATAGGTCAAACAAAACAACAATAAGATGATAGATATAGATCGGCTCGATGGCTCAGCCTGTAATTCCAGCACTTTGGGGATCGAGGTGAGTGGATTGTCTGAGCTCACGGATTTGAGACCAGCCCAGGAGATTTGGTGAGACCTCATCTCTGCAGTAAATCCAAAATTAGCCCGGTGTGGTAGGTCATGCCTGTATTTCCGGCTACTTGGAAGACTGAGGCAGAAGGATCGCCGGAACCCAGCAGGTTGACACAGGGGTGGCCATGAGTGTGCCACTGCACTCCAGTCTGGATGACAGAGTGAGACTCCAACACAAAAATAAATGGTAGATACAAACCTCATATGACAATGCAATTTAGATTTATGCTGTTTAAATTTAGTTTTTTAAGCAATTTTAGGTTCAGAGAAAAATGAACAGAAATACGTAGTTCCCAATACCTGTCATCACCCTCCTTCCACAGTTTCCCTGTTATTGGCATTTTACATTAGAATGGCACATTTGTTAAAATTGATGAGTCAGTGTTTATAAGTTCTTATTGACAAATGCTCATAGCTTCCATTAGGGTTTGCTCTTTGTGTTATACTTCCTATGGGTTTTGTAAAATGTATCATGGAAATTATTGTCTGCTAACAACACTATATAAAATATTTTCACTGCCTGCCAAAATCTCCTGTGTACTACTTACTTATCCTACTCTCTCTGTCCCCAAATTCATGGCAACTACTGATCCTTCTACTATCTCCATAGTTTTGCCTTTTTTCACAATTTCATATATCTGGGAGTCAGACAGTAAGTGGCCTTTTCAGATGGGCTTATTTCACTTAGCAATATAAATTTAGATCACTTCCATGTCTCTTTCCGGTAGATTTACTCTTTAATTGTATTTTTAATAGAAAATTGATAAATAAGGGTTGTCATCAAATTATCTCTTTTCTAGCATTACTTAATACTCTATTTAATAAACCAACTCACATAGTGTAAAATAAATAAACTACAGTAGAACAAAATGGAAATTATATGCACACACCTTTTTACACAAAAAACATGCCAACACCCGAGTTGCGTTGTCTCAGACATTCTGCTGCATTTTCATGGTCACCCTCAGATTCTTCCACATCCAGCCCTTCTACCTGTGGAGACCCATTATCCCACTATAGCTACAGGGTGGGGCACTCTGCTCCAGTTAGGACATTAACTCGAACAACCCACTAGTAACATGTGCATTGCTGGATTCGCTGTTTATTTCTGTGAATGAAACCTGCTTTTTCTTCAAAGATAAGATTCATATTATGTGTAATTATATTGTAGTACTTGACTAAATGTAACTTGGGGATACATTTTATATAGTATTATTTAACTTATTTATTGAAGTAAAAGTCACAAAACACAATTAACCTTTTTACCATGTACAATTTAATGTCATTGAGTACATTCACAAGGTTGTATAATCATTATCTCTGTCCAGGTAGTAAATAATTGTATAACTTCAAAGAGAAATCCCACACACATTCTTCCATTCCCCCAACCACTCGACAACCAACAGTCTCCTTTCTGTCTTTGCAGATTAAACTATTTTAGATGTTTTCTTCTTTCACTTGATGTTTTCAAGGCTCATTCATGTAGTAGCATGTATAAGTATTTATTTCTTTTCATGCCTGAATAATATTTTAACATGTGGACATAAATATTCTTTATCTGCCCCTTTTCACCTATCATCCTTTTTGTTACCATTGTCACCAATTACATCTTTACACATTGTATGTTAATTAATATACCTTTGTAATTAGTGTTTTAGATATCTATCTTTTAAATCATATTTTTAAAAAAGAGCTACTAACCCCAAATGTAATAATATTGACTCTTTCCAATTTTTCCGTATTGTTACCTTTACTATTATTCTTGGTTTCTTTCTATGATTTCAAAGTACAATCTAGAGACCTTTCATTTCCTCCTAAAGGATTCCTTTCACCATTTTTAGCAGATATACTCAGGATGTATTTCCTCAGCTTTTCTGTAATTGGAAATGACTTAGTTTCTCCTTCATTTAAAACATTGTGGTTAAATAACCATAACATAAAATTACCATCATAAGCATTTAAAGAGTACAGGTCAGTGGCATTAAGTAGACACATAGTTCTATGCTTCAATCACTACCATTCACCCACAGAACTCTTTCCGTTTTGCAAAACAAACCATTAAACCATTAAATAATATTCCCTATCGCTCCCAAGCTCCTGGCAACCACCTCTCCACTTTCTCTATGAATTTGACTACTTTTGCTGTCTCATATAGGTGAAGTCACAGTATTTGTCCTTTTGTGACTGACCTATTTATTTTTGCATATTGTTTTCAAGGCTCATCCATGCTGTGGCATGTGTCAGAATATCCATAATTTTCAGGATGAATAAGATTCCACATTGTAGTTGTACATTCATCCTCAATGGACACTTGAGCTGATTCCCTCTTCTGGCTATAGTGAAAAATTCTGCTAAGCTCATGAGGGTACAAATATATCTCCAGGTCCTTGCTTTCAATTTTCAGGGGCAGCATATATTGAGAAGTAGCATTGCAGGATGATATGGTAATATTTTGAAGACCCGCTGTAATGTTTTCCATGTGGTACACCATTTTACATTGTAACTAACCATGCACTAGGGTTCCCATTTTTCCACATTCACACCAGCACTTGGTGTTTCTGTTTCTTTGGAAGTGTCCATCCCAGTGGGTGTGAGGTAGTATGCTACTGTAGTTCTGATTTGCATTTCCCAGATGACTTTTCATGTTAAGCATCTTATGTGCTTATAAAGCATTTGTATATCTCCTGTGGAGAGACATTTATTCAAGTCCTTCATTCGTTTATTAATTGGGTTGTCTGTTTTAATGTTGAGTTTAAGACATTCTTTATATCTAATATATATTAAGTCTTTATGAGATATATGATTTGCAGATATTAAATCCCACGTTGTCATGATATGCCATCTTTCTAATGCACTGTTGAATTCTATGGCGAATATTTTGCTGAGGATTTTTGCACAAATATGTATAGTAAATACTGGTATAGTTTTCTTGTAGTGTTTTTTCTGGCATTGGGTAATAAAACTGACAACACAAAATGAGTTAGAAAGCACTCCCTCCACCTCTTCAATTTTCTGAAAAATTTTAGAAAAGATTGGATATAATCTGGTCCAGGGTATTCCTTTGTAGGGGGGCTTTTGGTTACTAAATCAATTTTATACTACTTATATGTGTGTTCAGATTTTCTATTTATTCATGAATTGAGTCTTGGTGGGTTAATTTTAATAACTTGTCCATTACAACAAGGTTATCCAATTAATTGGATTACAAATAATAGTGCTCAAAGGCTGTGGGATGATACATTTAAAGTGCTGAAAGAAAAGACAAATGGCAACCAATAATTTGATATCCAGCAAACTGGTCTTCCAAATAGAAGAACATTCCTGGATAAAGAAAAGCTGATGAAGTTCATTACTACCAAAACTGCCATAGAAAAAATGCCAAAGGGAGTTCTTCTAGTTGAAATGAAAGGATATCAGACTATAAAACAAAATTTTTCGCAGGGGCTGAACTAGTTTTCAATCCCACCAGCAGTGCATGAGTGTTCTCCTTTCTCTATAACCTCATCAACATCTGTTGTTCTTTGACTTTTTAATAATAGCCATTTTGACTGGTGTGAGATGGCATCTCGTTGCGATTTTGGCTTGCATTACTCTGATTAATAGTGTTGAACATTTTTTCACGTTTGCTGTACATTTGTATGTCTTCCTTTTAGAATTGTCTGTTCATGTTCTGTACTTATTTTTGAATGAGGTTATTTGGTTTTATTTACTGTCAATTTATCTAAGTTCCTTATAGATTCTAGACATAAGTCCTTTGATTCATAGTTTGCAAATATTTTCTCCCATTCTGTGAGTTCTCTATTTATTGATTGATTGTTTCTTTTGCTGTGAAGAAGTTCTTTAGTCTAATGAGGTCTCAACTGTCAATCATAATTTTTGCTGCATTTTCTTTTGAGGTCTTGATCATGAATTCATTGCTTAGGTCGATGTCCATAGCAGAGTTTCCTGGGCTTTCTTCAAGATTTTTAATCTCTGAGTTCTTACCTTTAGGTTATTAATCCAACTTGAGTTAATTATTTCATATGGTAATCAGAGGTATCCATGTTCATTCTTCTGCATATGTTTAGTCAATTAACCCAGCACTATTTACTGAATAGGCTATTTTCCCTGATTCTTTATTTTTGTCAACTTTGTCAAAGATCAGTTGGTTATAGGCCAGCAATTGTACTTCTAGGTTCTTTATTCTGCTCCATTCATCTGTGTATCTATTTTTGTATCAGTACCATGCTGTGGCCTTGTAGAATACTTTACAGTCCAGCTGTGCTATGCCTTCTTCTTTTTTTGATCTGTGAAAAACAATGCAGGTATTTTTATAGTAATTGCATTGAAACGGTAGATTGCTTTGGGAAGTATGGGCATTTTAACAATATTGATTCTTCCAATCCATGAGCATGGGATGTTTTTTCATTTGTTTGTGTCAGTTTTGATTTATTTTAGGAGTGTTTTGTAGTTCTTATTGTAGAGCTCTTTCACCTTCTTGGTTAGATGTATTGCAAGGTATATTATTTTTATTTTTTGTCTATTGTAAATGGGATTGTGTTCTTAATTTGGTTTCAGCTTGAATGTTGATAGTATATGGAAATGTTACTGGTTTCCTTTAAGAGGGACACACTCAGAGTCACTGCAGCCTCAATCTGCTGGGCTCAGGTGATCCGTCCACCTCAGCCTTCCAAGTAATAGGGACTACATGTATGCACTACCACATACTCAGCTAATTCTATGTACAGACAAGGTCTCGTCAAGTTGCCGAGGCTAGTTTTGAGTCCCAGGGATCTGACAATTCTCTCACTTCTGCCTCCCAGAGTGCTGAAATTACAGTCATGAGCCATCTCACCCAGCCCTGCTACTGGTTTTTGAATGTTCATTTTGTATCCTAAGACTTTACTAAAGTTGGTTGTCAGGTCTAAGACTCTCTTAGTGGAATCTTTAGGGTTTTCTAGATACAGACTGATAACATCTGCAAAATGAGATAATTTAGCTCTTCATGTTTTGATATTCATATTTCTTCTTTCTCTTGCCCAATCACTCTGGAAAGGACTTCCAGACTAAATTAAAAAGAATTGCTGAGAGTAGACATCCTTGTCTTGTTCCAGTTTTGCCCATTCAATGTGATGTTGGCTATAGATTTGTCACAGATGGCTCTTCTTGTTTTGAGATATTTTCCTTGATGCCATGATAGTTGAGGGTTTTTATTATAAAGGGATGTTGGATTTTACCAAATGCTGTCTCTGCATATGTTGAGAAAATCACATAGTTCTTTTTTAAATTTTATTTTAAAGATGTGGGGTACAATTCAAGATGAGGTATATAAGTGGTCATGACATAGGTAAAGTTAGGCCCTCCCTTTGGTTCCCACTATGACTGATTTGAAATCAGGCACCCTTATTGATGTTGTGTCCTCCCCACACGCACTTCAGCAGCATCCCACTGCTGCCAATCCCTTTCTTATATTATTATGATAAATATTCAGGGTCCACTTATGAGTGTAAACATGTGGTACACTGTTCTTTTTCCTGTGATGGATCACTTAGTATAATAGACACTAAACCCATACAGGTTGCTGTGACATCCTTATGTTTGTCCTTCTTTATGGCTGTGTAATATTCTTTTGTGTATATGTACCACCTTATTTTTATTCAGTTCAGCATTGTGGGGCAACATAATTGGTTTCATGTTTTTGCTATTGTGAATAGTGCTGCAATTAACATGCATGTGCAAGTAACTTTTTGATAGAATGATTGGAGAGCCTCTGAGTAGAAGAATTCCTTTTTTTCTGCATCCTTGCCAGCATCTTTTGGTTTTTGTTTTATTAATGATGGCCATTCTTGCTGGGGTTAGGTGATATCTCAATATGGTTTTGATTTGCATTTCTCTCATGATTAGTGTGGCTGAGCACTTTTTCATGTGTCTCTAACTGCCCATATATTTTCATTTGACAGGTGTCTATTCACATCTTTTGTAGAGGGCTGTTTGTTTTTATTTCTTTCAGCACCATTAAGATTATTGTAGGGGACGTCCAGCAAGATGGCAACAGGGCAGCATGGCCTGTGAGACCCTCTGCGAAAGAGAACACTCATAAAGACCCCAGGTGTCTCCCAAGGGCTGCAGCTCCTATCTTCCACAGCCTGCTCTTCACGGGGAGCTTAGTCCCCACTGCCACCCCCATAGCTACTCAGACATCACAGTGGTCTGGGCTGCTCCTGCAGTCGTGGATGCCTCCACTGTGGTCAATGCCTACCCATGCCTGAGGCAACCCATGACTACAGACCATGAAGCACTGGCAAGCAGAATCTTCTGAGACTTCCCCTGCCTGGCTGCTGCTGCCACTGCCACACCACGCCCCTTGCTGGAGCCAGGCCACGGATCCATAACTGGCTCACTCCTCTATGGACTGCGGCAGTGAGATAGCACCACCTGCTGGGGATCCAAGGTAACATCAAAACGGGAATGACAGAAGCTCTTTCCTCTTGTTAAATAGAAAAGGCCAGATCTCAGTAATAGATTGGACAGGGGGCCCATATCTGAACTGTTCTTCACAGCAGACCAAGGACAACTGACCCTAGTAGTGAACAATTCTACCCAGCCTGCAAAGGCAGCTAGATATCAGAGCTGAAAGGACATTGGACTTAAAGGAAAAGTCTCAGAGTGTGCTTGGTTGGTTCTGTTAGTCTACTGACTTCAATCTACCCTCCCCTCTTTTTTCTCCTTTTTTCTTATTTCTCTGTATGTTAGCATCATTGTATGTTTTAGCTTTTTATACAGTTGGTTAGTTTTCAGTCATGGTTATTATTTTTCTTTATATTTGTTTCAGTCTTTGTGTCTCTTTTCACTTACCAGTCGGTACACTCATCTGTTATCCCTCTCACTCCTCTCTCTCTCTCTCCACTCCCCTCCTCCCCCCGCTGCCTGCTCCATTCTCTTCCCTCTGTTAACCTCATTTTGCTTTCGGGGAGTAAACCTACAACCCCACTGCATGGACAGACTCAAAGGTAGTGCTAATAGGGTTCAGACTATCCATACACCAGTTGGTGGATACCGGGATCTGCAGAGAGATTTTGAATCACAGATGGCCCCTTAATTAAATCCCAAAACTACAAAAAGGACTGCCCTCAACCTATAGTTCAACTCCAGAACTGAACAAAGCAAGAGGAAATACACTAGGAAGAATAGGAGATTGAACAAACAGAAGTAAAAGAAACCCCTGCACCCCTGAATAACAGAATTAAAGATGATGGGAAAGTGGAGGGAAGGGAAAAGTAGGGAGGAAAAATCTGTACAAATGAAGAAAAACCAAAAGAAGAATATAGGGTTCACACAGACCCCTGGGACTGAGAAAACAGACTTCAGAACACAAACAATGAAGAGCCCCCAGAATGGTCACAAGCAACAAATCCAGACATCAAGACATTAATAGAAAGAAGATCCTTCAGATCTTTGTTTCTTGCATTCCAGAGATGAAGCCTACTTGGTCATGATGGATGATTTTTGACTTGTGTTGTTGAATCCTGTTAGCTAGGACCTTGTTGAGAATTTTAGCATCTATGTTCATCAAAGATATTGGTCTGTAGTTCTCTTTCTTTGTTGGGTCTTTACCTAGTTTGGGTATCAATGTGATGTTAGCTTCATAGAATGAATTGGGGAAAGAAATAAAATGATTTGGGGAAGGAAAGTTCCATCTTTCTCAATTGCCTGAAATACTTTCAATAGGATTGGTATCAGCTCCTCCTTAAATGTCTTGTAGAATTCTGCTGGAGAGCCATCTGGTCCAGGGCTTTTTTTTTTTTTGCAGGTAATTTTCTTATTACATAGTCAATTTCCTTGATTGTTTTTGGTCTATTTAGGGTCTCAATTTCTTCTTGTTTCAACCTGGGCATGTTGTGTGATGTCAGAAAGTCTTCCATTTCCTTAAGGTTTTCAAGTTTTTTTCCATACAATTGTACATAGTAGTCTCTAATGATCTTTTGTATTTCTTCAGGGTCAGATGCGATTTCATCTTTTGTGTTTCTGATTGTGTTTATTTGGGCTTTTCCTCTCTTTTTCTTGGTCAGTCTAGCTAGGGGACCATCGATCTTGTTTATCCTTCAAAGAACCAGCTTTTTGTTTTATTGATTTTTTTGCATTAGCTTTTTGTCTTCTATGTCCAGGATTTGGACTTTTATTTTGGTGATCTGGATTCTTCTGCTGAAGTTAGGGTTTTGATGGTCTTGCTTTTCCAGCTTCCTTAGGTGACTTGTTAGGCTATTAACTAGTGTTCCTTCCATTTTCTTCATGTGCATTTGTTGGGATATGGATTCCTCTCTTACTACAGCTTTCATGGCATCCCAGAGATTTTGGTAAGATGTTTCTTGATTTTCATTTGCTTCCAGATATCTTTTAATCTCTGTTTTGATTTCATCATTGACCCAGGAGTTGTTTAGCATCATGCTGCTTAGTGACCATATCTTTGTGGGTTTTGGGGGAACCTTGTTGGTGTTGATGTTATTTTTATTCCACTGTGGTCCGAGAAGGTGTATGGCAAAATTTTGATCCTTTTAAATTTGCTTATGCTTGCTTTATGGCCAAGTATGTGATCAATCTTAGAATAGTTTCCATGCAGTGATGAGTAGAATGTATATTCTGTGGTCATTGGATTGAGTTTTCTGTAAGTGTCATTGAGTCCATTTGGTCAAGAGTCAAATTGAGATTCCAGATCTCATTGCTGATTTTTTGTCCTGATGATCTGTCTAGGGTTGTGAGTGGGGTATTGAAGTACCCAGCTATGATAGTGTTAGAGTCAATATATTTTTTGAGTTTACTTAGAAGCTGCTTTATGAAAGTTGGCACTCCTATGTTGGGTGCATATATGTTTAGGATGGATATTTCTTGTTGATGGATTGAACCTTTTATCATTATGTAGTGGCCTTCTGTATCTTTTTAAATTTTTGATAGCTTAAAGGGTATATTGTCTGAAATTAAGATCATGACTCCTCCTTTCTTTTGTGTTCCGTTTGCCTGAAAATTTGTTTCCCATCCTCTTACTTTGAGTCTGTGAGTGTCCTTTCTTGTGAGGTGAGTTTCTTGAAGGCAATAAAGTGTTGCCTGGTGATATTTTATCCATTTTGCCATTCTATGTATTTTCAGTGGTACATTTAGTCCATTCATGTTTAGGCTAATTATTGAAATGTGAGAGTCGATCCCTATCATAAGGTTCTTACGGAGTTGTTGTTGGTCTTCCTATTTGTTTGTTGTCTTTCTTTTGGTTTTGGAGTTAGTTAATGCATGTTTTTAATCTTTTGCCTGTACTCTTGTGAAGAACATTGTTGTTCTTTTTTACTTTTCTTCTGTGTTCAATGCTTTCTTAAGTGTTTCTTGTAGAGGTGGTCTGGTGGCAGCGTAGGTTATTAGGGATTGGATATCTGGGAAAGATTTCAATTCTCCCTCACTGATGAAGTTTAGCTTGGCTGGGTAGGTTATTCTTGGTTGAAATTGTTTCTTTTAGAACTTTGAAGATAGGGCTCCAAGCTCTCCTAACCTGGAGGGCTTCTATAGATAAATCTGCTGCTATTCTAATTGGTCTTTCCTGGTAGGTAGACTGACCTTTTTCTCTTGCTGCCTTTAGATTTTTTTCTTTTATACCTACTTTGTTTAGGCGAATTACTATGTGTCTGGGAATTTGTCTTCTCATTTGTTGTCTTGCAGGGCTTCTCTGAATCTTTTGTGTTTGAATTTTTGCATCACTGATGAGATGATGGATGTTTTTTTGAATGATTTCATGAAGTGTTTGTTCCAGGGTGGTCTCTGAATCTCTCTCTGCCTCAAGAAGGCCAATTACTCTTAGGTTGGGTCTCTTGAAGTAACCATTCATCTCTTGAAGGTTTCGTTCTGTCTTTTTAAGCTTCTTTCCTATGTTTTTGACAGTTTGGGTTAGTTCTGTATTTTGGTCTTCAAGCTCTGAGATTCTTTCTTCTGCTTGACTAATTCTGCTTTCCATGTTTATTAGTTTGTTATTTATTTCCATCACAGTATTCTTTACTCCTGTTATTTCTGTCATCATTTCCTTCCTATTTTCCTCTTTCTCTTCTCAATTTTTTTAATTCTTTCTAATAATGTCTTGATGTCTGGGTTTGTTTCAAGTGACCAGTCATTCTGGGGGCTCTTCATTGTTTGTGTTCCAAAGTCTGTTTCTCAGTGTCTGACCTCCCAGGGGTCTGTGAGACCTATATTCTTCTTTTGGTTTTTCTTCATTTGTGCAGATTTTTCCTCCCTAGCTTTTCCTTCCCTCCACTTTCCCATGTTCTTTAATTCTGTTATTTATGGGTGGAGGAGTTGCTTTTGCTTCTGTTTGTTCAATCTCCTATTCTTCCTTATATATTTCCTCTTGCTTTGTTCAATTCTGGAGTTGGACTGTAGATTGGGGGTGGTCCTTTTTGCAGATTTGAGATTTAATTAAGGGAGGAGCTGTGATTCAAAATCTATCTGCAGATACCAGTACCCCCCAACAGGTTTGTGGATAATCTGAAACCCACTTCCTACTACCTTGAAATCTGTCCTTGCAGTGGGGTTGTAGGTATGCTCCCTGAAAGCAATATGAGGTTAACAGAGGGAAGAGAGTGGAGCAGGCAGTGGGGGGAATAGGTGGGTAGAGAGAGAGGAGTGAGAGGAAAAACAGATGAGCGTACCGACTGACAAGTGAAAAGAGACACAAAGACTGAAACAAATTAAATGAAAAACACTAACCACAACTACAGACTAACCAACAACCATATGAAAAAAACTAAAACATGCAATGACGCTAACATACAAGCTAACCAGCCTCCTTATTGGTGTGCTATTCCTCTATACAAAGATGGGGTTTACAGAGAAATAACTTTTTTAAAAGGAATAGATTAAAATCAGTAAACTAACAGAACCAACCAAGCACACTCTGAGACTTTTCCTTTAAGTCCAATGTCCTTTCAGCTCTGATTTCTAGCTCTTTTTGCGGGTTAGTAGATTTGTTCACAGTTAGGGTCAGTTGCCCCTGGCCTGCTGTGAAGGGCAGTTCAGATCTGGGCTCCCTGCCCAGTCTATTACTCAGATCTGGTCTGTGTCTATTTATCAAGGGGGAAAAGATTCTGTCATTCCCCTTTTGATGTTGTTACCTTGGATCCCCAGCAAATGGTACTGTCTCATGGCTCCAGTTGATCTTTATCTGCAGCTGCTGAAGCCTGTGAGTTGGTGACCGAAGGGGAGAGAGGGGACAATGGTAGCCGGTAGCCAGTACCCACTGTGGTGGGTCTCCTGGTACACAAAGGAGTTCCACAAGCCTGGCTCCGGGTGAGGGGCGTGGAGTGGTGTGGCAGTGGCAGTAGCAGTGGCAGTCCAGGCAGCGGCAATCTCAGTAGATCGTGCTAGCAGGGGCTTCACGGTCCGAGGTCATGGGCCATCTCAGGCATGGGCCACGGCAGCAGCTTCCGCGTCTGCAGTGGCAGCCCAGCCCGCCATGATGTTTGAGCAGTGATGGTGGCCAGAATGACCAAGAAAAAGAAATAAAAAGCCCAAATAAACACACTTAGAAATACAAAAGATCAAATCACAACTGACCCCCCCCCCCAAAATACAAAGGATTATCAGAGATTACTATGTATACCTATATGGAAACAAACTTGATAACATAGATGAAATGGAGGACTTTCTGACATCACACAACCTCCGCAGGTTAAAACAAGAAGACATAGAGACACTAAATAATCCAATGACAACCCAGGAAATTGACTCTGTCATACAAAAACTAGCTACCAAAAAAAAAAAAAAACCCTGACAGGATGGCTTTCCAGCAAAATTCTACAAAACGTACAAGGAGGACCTGATACCAATCCTATTGAAAGTATTCCAGGCAATGGAGAAAGATGGAATTCTCCCCAAATCATTTTACAAAGCTCACATCACACTGATACCCAAACAGGGTAAAGATCCAACAAAGAAAGAGAACTACAGGCCAATATCCCTTATGAATATAGATGCAAAAAATTCTCAACAAGATTCTAGCAAATTGGATCCAAAAACACATCTCAAAAATCATCCACCATGACCAAGTAGGCTTCATCCCCAGGATGCTGGGCTAGTTCAACATTTTCAAGACCATAAATGTCATTAAATACATCAACAAATGCAAAAACAAGAAGCACATGATTATCTCATTGGATGCAGAGAAAGTTTTTGATAAAATCCAGCCGCCCTTCTTGATAAAAACCCTCAAACACCTAGGTATAGAAGGAACATACCTCAAAACAGTAAGTCCCATCTATGACAAACCTACAGCTAGCATATTGCTAAATGGACAGAAACTAGAGACATTTCCCCTGAAAATTGGAACAAGACAAGGCTGCCCACTCTCACCCCTCTTGTTCAATATAGTGCTGGAAGTCTTAGTTTGAGCAATTAGACAAGAGAAGGACATCAGAGAGATCCAAATACGAAAAGAGGAAGTCAAGTTATCTCTCTTTGCTGATGATATAAACCTATACCTTAAAAATCCAAAAGAATCTGTCAAAAACCTGCTTGCATTGATAAGGGACTTTGGCAAAGTCTCAGGATACAAAATAAATGTGCAAAAGACAGTTGCATTACTATACACCAACAACAAGCAGACAGAGACCCAAATAAAAAACACAATCTCATTCACAATAGCCACCAAAAAAATGAAATACCTTGGCATCTTCCTAACAAGAGAAGTGAAAAACCTTCACAATGAGAATTACAAAACACTGCTCAAAGAAATCCAAGAAGGCATAAACAAATGGAAAAATATCCCATGCTCATGGATAGGAAGAATCAACATTGTTAAAATGTCCATCCTACCAAAGGCAATCTACAGATTCAATGCAATACCCATTAAGTTACCAACATCATTCTTCTCAGAGCTGGAAATGACAATACAGAAATTTATATGAAAACATAATTGAGCATGAATAGCCAAAACAATCCTTAGCAAAAGAAACAAAGCAGGAGGTATCACACTTCCAGACTTCCAACTTTACTATAAGGCTACAGTAATCAAAACAGCCTGGTATTGGTACAAGAACAGGCCCATAGACCAATGGAACAGGATAGAGATTCCAAAAACAAAGCCTCAATTCCTCAACCAACTCATCTTTGACAAACAACCACTGGGAAGAGGACAACCTATTCAGTGAATGGTGCTGGGAAAATTGGCTGACCACATGCAGAAGATGGAAACAGGATCCCTACCTATCACCATACACAAAAATTAACCGTAAATGGATCAAAGACCTAAACATAAAACCTCAAACTATAAGAATCTTAGAAAGCACACGAGACACCCTTATGGAAATTGGAACTGGGAACCAATTCCTATTCAGAACCCTAAAGGCCAATACCTTAAGAAATCAGATAGAAAGGTGGGAGCTCATCAAATTAATGAACTTCTGCAAAGTAAAAGAAACCATCAAGAGAGCAGAGAGACAGCCCAGAGAATGGGAAAAAATGTTTGCCAACTGTATATCTGACAAAAGCCTAACATCTAGGATCTACAAGGAACCCAAATGTGCCAAAAGGAAAAAAACAAACCTCCCTTTTAAAAAGTGGGCAAAACATAAAGAATAACAAAATCATGAACTTCGCAGCAACCTGGATGGAATTAGAGCTTATAATACTGAGTGAGCTCTCACAGAAACAAAGAGCTGAGTATCACATGTTCTAACTCATAAGTGGTCCTTGAACAATGACCATATTGCTATGAGAAAAAGATTTAAAATATCAGGAAACTGTGGGGAGGGGGTGGTGAGGAGGTGGGATTGACAGTAGTTGATATCTGCCTGGAGGGGGGGGCACACCTCATCAATAAGAGTACCTGCACAATGAATATTTGTATACCTAACCCTGAATTGTACCCCAAATTTTAAAATAAAAATTAAAAGAGAAAAAAGTAAAAAATAAAAATTAAAAGAATAAAAAGTGTGCAAAAGACATGAATAGACACTTCTCAAAAGAAGATATACGGGCAGTCAACAGACACATGAAAAAGTACTCAGCCTCACTCATCATCAGATAAATGCAAATCAAAACCACATTGAGATATCACCTAACCCCTGTAAGAATGACCATCATTAATAAAACAAACAATGACAGATTGTGGAGAGGATCTGGAGAAAAAGGAATGCTTCTACACTGCTGGTGGGGATGCAGACTAGTAAAACCTCTTTAGAAGACAGTGTGGTGATTTCTGAAAGAACTAGACACCGATCTTCCATATGACCCAGGAATTCCCCTATTGGGAATATACCCGGAGGAACTCAAATCATTCTATGAAAAAGATACCTGCACACATATGTTTTGCAGCTCTATTCACAATAGCAAAAACATGGAACCAATCGTGTTGCCCATCGAATCTGGACTGGATTTTAAAAATGTAGTACATATACACAATGGAATATTATGCAGTCATGAAAAAGGACAAATATATGGACTGTGCAGCAAATTGGATGAATTTGGAGTCTATCATATTCAGTGATTTATCACAGAAACAAAGAACTGAGTTCCATATATTCTCACTCATAAGGTGACCTTGAACAATTATAGTGCTATAAGAAAGCGATTGGCATTAATGGAAAACTGTCAGGGGAGGGGGGTGGGATTGGCAGTTGAGGGAAACTGCTAGGGGAGGGAGGGGTATACCTCACAAGGGTATCTACATGATCAATGTTTGTATACCTAACCCTTAGTTGTCCCCCACATCTTTATAATAAATAAATAATTTTTTTTAAAAGATATAAATCATACAATGTAAACTTTGCATATTTTAAATGAACAAAACAGTAACTGTTGAGCAATATATATGTATTTACCCACATAACTCCTGCCCTATTAAGATGTAGAACATTTCCATTACTCACAGAATTCCCTTATGCCTCTATGCGTTGTCTTCTATCCTTTAAAACCAGTGATACATCTATCACTATGGGTTAGTTTTCTTGACTATATTTTTTCATAATCACAAAAATATAAATAATTTCATTTTTTTATTTTAAATGTTTTGTTTTAAAGATGTGGGGCACAATTCAAGGTTAGGTATACAAATGTTCATTATGCAGGTACCCTTGTTGATAAGGTATGGCCCCCTCTCCCCTGGCAGTTTCTCACTACTGCTAATCCCTTTCATATAGTATTATAATTGTTCAAGGCCCGCTTATGAATGAGAACATGTGATAATTAGCTCTATGTTTCTGTGATAGATCACTCAGTATTATAGACCACCTAAGTCTATCCAAGATGCTGAGAAGTTCAAATTTTGTCCTTCTTTATGGCTGATTAATCGTCTATTGTGTATATGTACCACATTTTTTTAATTCAGTCCTATTTCAGTGGGTAGCACAGTTGATTCCATGTTTTTGCTCCTGTGAAAAATGCTGCAATAAACATTTGTGTGCAGGTATCTTTTTCATAGAGTGATTTGAGTTCCTCTAGGTATATTCCCACTAGGGGGATTGTAGGGTTGTATGGAAGGTCAATTTTTAGATCTTTTAGGAATCGCCAAATTGTTTTCCATAGGGGTTGTACTAGTTTACACTCCCACTAATGGTGTAGAAACGTTCCTTTTTCCCCACATCCTCTCCATCATCTATTGTTTTTTGACTTATTGATGATAGCCATCCTGACTGGAGTTAGGTGATTTCCAGTGTGGTTTTAATTTGCATTTCTCTGATGACTAGTGAGGTTGAGCATTTTTTCGTGTATCTGTTGGCTGCTCGTATGTCTTCTTTTGAGAAGTGTCTAGGAAACTTATAATCTCTAACCATCAAAACTCTTCTTCTTTAGTACATAGGCAAATATTCAAGAGAAGGAGGTGCTCTGGAAAGATTTATCATTTTGAAAGATTTTGAAACCATGAGATACCTGATTCCTGTTAGGGACAATCCTATCAGAAGATAGATGTTGCGATGAAATGAGAATCAAAGGTGATTCCAGCAGGTAGAGGCCATTACTACAAAATTAGTTTACTCATTTTCATGACTTATTTTCTCATCCACTCACTCAAAATTATTTTGCAGTTATATTTTGAAAAAAATTGATCTTTAAAGAAATTATTTTGAGTTACCATCAGAACTGAGCTGGGCTTTGTGTTCACATACCAGTTGTGCTTGGGCCAAGCAAAGCACAGGCAATGATGACTTTATTGAAAGATGATATCTCATAGGAAGAACAATTCTCCTTATCTTGAACCCAAGTGTCAAACCATAAAATCTGAGCTTGGAGCAGGAAAACTTACCTTTCTATTCTGGTCCTACTCTAGGCTCCTGTGCTATGCGTTTCTCTGTCTCTTGGACTGGAGGAGTCCTGGACAGAGACATGGAAGCCACTCATGGCTTGCTGAATCCCTGCTTGTGGGTGACAGCACCATGTGGCCCTTTGCTCTGGCTTTATTTCTGTGTCCTTTTCCTAAGCCCCATATATGCTGAGACCCAGAGCCCAGGGAACTAGCACATGCGGTGATAAATTCAATCAAAGACAAAACCATGTTCTCAAAACAAGCAACATGACCTGTTGGCAGGTATATTGTGCAAACACTGTTAAGAATTTGAAGGATATCCCACTGAATGTTAAACCAAGTGCGGGGTCCTTCTAAGTGTGGGGCTCTGTGCAACAAGCTATAGTCTATCAGCTTCCCTTATTTATTAATAAATGGCAGGCATCCTGCATGAGGGGTGTTCTTCATGCATTATGATGTCTCAAATAAAATCAGAGCTAGTTTTCTTACCTGGAATCTGCTCCCTCTCCTAAGTCCCTCATATTTGGTACCCCGTGGCCAATAGGTTATCTGCAGTGCTAGGCAGCCATCACCTTCCACAAGGTGAGGGCAGTCAACAGCCTGAGGTGGTTTTTGCCCCAAACATTGGAGGCAAGGGCTCTTGGTGGACTTGAAGGTCTCTAGCTGCATTTGAAAGAAAATTTGGAAAGGAAACTTTGAAGGAGTATTTGGGCCATAGGAGTCATAAAAGTCACCAGAAAGCCATAAGAAATTTCCCTAAGATTCTCAATACAGAAATATTTAAATTACTAAAACCAGTATATGATTGAGGAATTATATCATCTCAGGAACAAAATATAATGGAGTTACAAAATATCCACAAAAAGCTCAAGAAAATCTTGTAAGATTTGCTCAATTTAGACAAATGCATTCTTCTCTTTCAAAGATACTCATTTGTATCTTCATTTGGATTTGAGCCTTGGAGAAGGGGTGTGGCACCTATTGACAGGAAGGCTCTGGGGGCCAGGCAAAGAGAAGGAGGTCTCTGATGACTGCTGGAGAGCCCTGTTTCCTTTCATCACTGCACATACACTGAAGCCCCTCTGTCCTGCCCAACACCTGCCATGAGCATTGGCCAGCTCTAGTGTGTGGTGTTTTGTCTCCTGTGGGCAGGTGAGACTTGGACAGGGCCCTCACATTGATTTCAACCCAGCACTAGCCTCTCCACTGGATCTGTGGCTCTGGCTTTTGTCTCTTTGTCTACAGGTCCAGGGAATGCTGGCATCACTTAGACCCCAAAGTTCCAGGTTCTGGAGGCAGGACAGAGTATGACACTGGCATGTGCCCAGGATATGAAACATGATGGCATGTACTGGTATTGACAAGAACCAGGACTGGGGCTGAAGCTGATTCATTACTCAGTAGTTGCTGGTACCACTAGTAAAGGAGAAGTCCCCAATGGCTATGGTGTCTCTAGGTCAAGAACAGAGAGCTTTCCCCTGACACTGGAGTCGGTGACTCTCTCCCAGACATCTGTGTACTTCTGTACCAGTACCTCCTCCACAATTCTTCATAACTGTCTTCTGTCTGCATATAAAGGCAGGGAAGGCACTTCCCCCACCCCACTCCTAACTCAACAGTGCTGTTGGTACAGTCCTCAGCATCTGTAACCTTGGAGCCCTGAGGGACCTGGGCAGTGTGAACATCTGTCATCCTGGTATATCTGCAGGTAGTCTCACCCAGCCCTGAGCTGGTCCTAGGACATCAGAAGCAGGCATCTCCATTTTTCCTCCCTGGTCTTTTCTATTAACTGTCCTCTTGGGTAGGTACAGGGCTTCCCCGGCTATGAGTTTCCTTGCTACCCAACTGAGTCTGAGGCCTCCAGGGTGCAATGTGAATTGAATTTCAGATATATTTGGACTCCTTCTCTCCCAGGCACCATGCTGCTTTCTCTCCCTAGGATTCTTTCCCAGTCTTGAACTTCACGTGGTCTCTGTCCTTCAGCCCAGCTTTTCCAGATGGACAGTCACCCACAAGATCCTGCAGGGTCCCTCCTCTCCACCTCTTCCCTTCTCAGCCCGTCAGACTATGAGCCCTTCATCTGTGCCTCTTTCCTTCCCTTCATGGGGAGTTCACAGGCCATTCTATTTGTCCCAGGCATGGGCCTTCCTTGTTCTAGTGGCTAATTTCTGTGTGTGTCTTAGATCTCATCATTTTCACCCTGCTAAGGAACGTCTTCCTTCACATTCAACTGAGGTCAATTCCCTATCATAGGTATCATGTGCTCTCAAGGTATCATGTGCTTGTTAGTCAGTGGAATTAGCACCTCTGGAATCTTCCAAATCCTTGTGTAATTATTTTTTGGTCCATCTAGATTTTAAACTCTGTGAAGGCCAAGACTGTGCCTGTTGCTTACACCAGCAGTAGCATCTGGCACTAAGAGAGCACACATTTTACAGAGAATGAATGAGTGAGTGACTGAATGAGCGAATAGAACCAATAGCAGCAACACATAGATTCATTTTCCCCCAACAGATACCTCACATTAACTGCAAAAAAATTTTACCCCTTTGACTTTTGGACTCAGGTGGGTCCTGAAAATTAATGGGGAACATTCTGCATGAGTGGACTCACTTGGCTCAAGCCTTCCTCCTCTGGCTGCAGCACCAGACTTCCTCCAGATACTTGTTTTCCCCTTCATGATCTTTCACCCCAATAAATCTAGACAGACTAGAAATTTATTAAGAAATTCATGCATAGGTTTCTATTTTTGGAACCACTTCTGGTACTAAAAGCTATTAGGTTTTCATCAACAAAACAGAGCCACTATAAGTATTAAGGATAGATGGAATTTACAATAGTAATTGAACCTTATAAATGTGGGAGGAGTTGAGGAAGAGGAGATCTAGAATGGAGAAGACAATCAGAGAGATAGACATCATCTAGGGGTCCTGGAGCTCTGATGCAGGACTGGCTGGGTGGCAGAAGTTGAGAGAATCAGAGCATGTCAGACCACCCAGTGGAGCCACGAACGGGGAGGAAAGTAGAAGTTCATAGACTCTTGATTTTGGGGAAGCTGTGGCTTCTGAATGGAGCTACTTCTTTGGGTCCACTGCCAAGTATAAGGGTAGCCTGACAGCTGTGACCAACATTTGGGAAAGATAAACTAGATTGGAGGTGTAGAAGTGACAAGACTCCATTTTTTTGTTGACCACCACTATGTCTGTGGTTCACTACTTCTTACTGTCTGAGTACAATCGCCTTCCAAGTGTAGTGGTGATTGTTTTCTATTATCTTCTAAATTTCATATGAAAACCTTTATGGCTAAACTATAAAACATAATCCCAAAGGTAAGGCATTCTGAGAAGTATAGTTTCTAGCCTTCCCTAAGTTGACTCAGCAATCTAACACAGGATGGATTCTCCCAGATTGAGTCTTCTGGACAAATACCTGTCTCCACCTGCCACGGTCTCTAGGATCCTCTTCTGAGGACACATTTGCTGCCCAAGTGTATATGGACATAACTCGGATGCTTCTGTTGTAGATTTTCCAAGCCATGACTACTAACTTTTCTTTCAAGACTGTGGCTTCAGTCTCCTCCTACCCACAGGCAGGGTTTTGCATTCTGCTTCTACCTTCTTCTTCCCAAACGCCCTTCCTGCTGTGGTTCTGTGGGCATTGGGACCCTTGTCAGTATGAAAGCAGTAGGAGGGAATCTCATAGCTAGCTGCATTCTTGGACCCAGTCCGTTATTCTGACAAATGTTCTGTTGTCCCTTTGGACAACACGGTATGAGAAATATGTTTCCTAGATTTATAGTTGATCAGCTCAGTAACCTGACACCAATCCCAGAGAGAAGACCTCAGAGCTGATAGACTTGTCCTGCATTTCTGTGATGATGCTAAGAATGCAGTATTGTGGTGATGCCTTCTCCCTGTGTTTGACCTGTCCCCAAACAAGAAAAATCACAGAGGACTAAAGGGCTCAAAACATGTCTGAGAAGACTGAAGGACAATTTCCCAGGGCAATGTTCTACTGACCACATTCAATTTCTACTAAGACACTTCTGACCATCCCCCCTCCCAAATCAACTGTGTACCCAGAATATCAATGTTCCATCATCTCCTAACACCATAGCAAATAATTCTCACACCAGCTTCTTTTTTGCAACACATTCACTAAACTCTGGAAATTTGGTCTTGACAACAAAAAGCTATGACTTCTCCTATCTAGGTCTAGCCAGGCAGATTTTGTTCATGATTAATATGACCTTAAAGTCTACTCAAAAGAGAACATGTGATTTCAAAGTAAAAATATTTATTTTACTTCAAATAAATTGTCACTGAGTGTATTTTCCCCATTATCATTTTAAACTGGTAGACCAACGGTAGAACAAATCTTTGACACTAGGACTCTGTGTCCTAGTGACTTTCACATTTCAGTTCCAAATACCCAAGTCAGGGTCCAGAATATATGAGTTAATGAGTCTTTTTTTGCCTTAGCCGGTCTGCCTTGGGGTTATAAAAGAGCATTAACTTGTTGAACAAGTATAGGAGCATTCACTTTCACAACCCTCTTTGCCTTTTGGTATGGAACTATGCAGTTTACATTATGGTATGTTCTTTAACCTGAATGAATGTGAAGTGTACAAGTATATTTTAATATCTAGGCTATTACACTTGGGGGTTGAGAATAAAAAAGACAAATGAGTGGTGTCTGCAAAATTGAGAATTGCTAAATTTAACACGTATGTTGTGTATACTATTTTTCCTTGCAAGAATAGAAAGAAATATCATGACTACAAAAACTTATCGGTTCTAATTTGTAGAGGGTTATAATAAAAAGGAAATAGAAAATCAAAATTCTGTTCTAAACCTAACCTTGCATGTCCAGAAAGCATGCTCTTACCCTAGGAGCCTATACCACCACAGATGTATTTGGCAGGTCCGAGTCCAGCAGAAAATTCTTAGTCCATGCACTTTGGAGTTAGTCTGGAGATCATTGGAAAAGGTGTGGGATCTTTATGTTCTGCTCTTTCAGTCCAGGCCTTTCCAGGATGCAGCACATTAACATCAGACTGATTTATTCCCACTATTGAAAATATTAAAACAAGCCGGGCTCAGTGGCTCAGCCTGTAATCCCGCACCTTTGGGAGGCTGAGGTGAGTGGATTGCCTGAGCCCGCGGGTTCGAGACCTGCCTGGGCAGCGAGACCTCATCTCTACAATAAATCAAAAAATCAGCCGGGCGTGGTAGTGCATGCCTGTAATTCCGGCTACTTGGAAGGCTGAAGCGGAAGGATCGCTGGAGCCCAGCAGGTCGAGGCTGTGATGGCTGGGAGCAGCCACTGCACTCTAGTCTGGGCAACAGAGTGAGACTCCAACTCAAAAAAATATATATATATATTAAAACAAAAAACAAGATGGAAAATTGATCAGAAACAATAAAAAATTGAAATGGATATTCCCAATGATATGAAATCCTGTCATTATAAGAAATTACATTTTGAATCACTATATTTAAATGAATAAAATAAATAATTAAAACATTAACAAGGAAAAAGAGACCAAGAAACCACAGATAACATTAAAGTAATTATTAAATAAAATATCTAGATATGATTAAAGTGATCACAGAAGGCAAAATTGAAAGTTAAATAAGAGATTGGATGCTTCTACATAGTTTATTAACAATTTTAAAGACAGATATGAAGAAATTGCCTAGAGTATAACACAAAAAACTTATGTGAAAGGTGAAGAACTTAAGGAACAGGGAAGAAAAAAAATGGAGGTTCCTAGTATATTTGAATACATAATATTTTATTAAAATTTTCTTTTTTCTTGCATATAACAGAAGTTTCTGCAAGAGGAAATGGGGAAAATAATATAAGATGATACAATATATGATGATAGCTGAACATTTTCTAGAGGTGTTTACCAGCCTATATCACCAGTTTCAAGGGTCTTAGGTGAATCTCAAGACAAATAGTCAAGTCATAGTGAAACTGCAGATCATGAGTGACAAAGAAAAGGTTTTAAAAGAAGTCAAAAAGGAAAGATATCTCCCAGCGGAACTGACTGAAAAGAACAGTAAATGTCAAGACAGGTGATTAAAAATAACATTGTCTAATTGTAGTTTTTATTTATTTGAATTGAGATTAATGGACAAATATATATAGGAGGGGAAAAGAAAGAAAGAAAAACAATTCAGTGAGTTTGTCACCAAAGTATCTATTCCGAATTATAGTTAACAAATACGGGAAAAGATTCCAGAAGAAAAGCATGAGATGCAGCAAGTGAGGGAACCATATAATGTGGCATCTTTTAGGCACATGTGATGGGGACAATGAGGAGCCTGGGGCATGAGTAGGGGGACCACAGGAGACACTAACCTCAGAATGACAATGGGCTCACCCTTGGTGTTTTGTGTTGGAGCAGCTGTTGACATGACCTATGAACATTCTAAGCAGACAGAGGAGCAACTGGTAGAAGACAAACTCAGATTCAGTGTGAGGTCTCTGGGTCCAGACAGCACTAGAGCTGAAAGCAGTGACTCACACATTGATTTTGCTAGAAAGGAGGTTAGAGATATTGAAATCAGTCATTCAAGTGTGTTATAATGTAAAATCTGTGTTCCTGTGATGCAGCAGATTGAGGGAGGAAGTGACATCACTGTGGGAAATGCATGTGGGGACAAGGATGTCCCCCCTCTGTTGCTGCTCACAAGGAACCTGACCTAGTAAACCTGTTCATTTCCCAACCCTCCCATGTGTACCAGGCTACTCTGCCGGGTGGCCCTCTGCCTTCTAGAGGCAGGTAAGTCCTCAGGACACCAAGCAGTCTTGTGAAACTATGTGTGTGCATGTGAGGGTATGTGTGTGTGCGCCTGGTCTGTGTGCGTGAGTGTGTGAGTAGTGACTACAGTTGTTTTCCTCATTCTCTTCCCAACTTCTGTTTTCACAGATCACACAGGTGCTAGAGTCTCCCAGTCCCCCAAATACAAGGTCACAGAGAGGGGACAGGATGTAGCACTCAGATGTGATCCAGTTTCTGGTCATGCGACCCTTTATTGGTACTGACAGACCCTTGGCCAGGGACCAGAGCTTCTGATTTACTTCCAAAATAAAGATGCAGTAGAGACATCAGGGTTGCCTAATGGTCGATTCTCTGCTGAGAGGCCCAAGGGATCCTTCTCCATTCTGGAGATCCAGACCACAGAGCAGGGGGACTCGGCCGTGTACCTCTGTGCCAGCAGGAAAGCCACAGTGTGGCACAGTCACCTTCTTCCTGCTCACAAACCTCATTCATTTTTTGTCTTGCAGTTTCAAGACTTTTAATAGACACCTCTCTTTGCTCTTCACTTCCTAGGGGAAAGAGGGTGATTTGGACCTCAGCTGTACTTTGGGTAGAAGGAGTGAACAGATTCACTCCTGAAATACTGTAGTTATAAATGGTTGTGGTGGGAAAAAATCATGGACCCCTGGGTTCTGAGAGTCCTTAGAGCCAGATGCGCTCCCCAAGGAAAGGACTGGTTGTCTTGATCTTCAGGATTGCACAGGTAGGCTTCTGTAGGATTTGAAGGTTGCTGCCCACAAACAGAAGCTGAGGTCATGGGCATTGAACATGCCTCTTCTTCTGCATTTGTTGATGGTATCTGGAATCTGGAAGGTCTGAGGCTCTGTCATCAAGCACATTCTTTTATCTGAAGCCTCCTCTGTCCTTGTCACTTTGGATATTTTCTACAACATAATGTCAAACCTATCTTCCTGCTTGAAGTAAGGATAATTTTTCCTTTTGTGGCAGTTACTTGACAAACACAATAATGACAACAAAAAACCTTCATTCCTCTACCTGGTTTAAGCAACTTGTTTGGTTCCTTTTGCCCCTGCTCCTGTCCTGATGAACTGAAGGCCGTGTTCCCCACCACTGCAGTTCCAGCTTTATTCCCTGAGAAAATCACACTTCTAGACTCTGAGTGTTCAGAAAAAAATAAATGTACATCTTAGATTGGTGCAAAAGTAATTGCGGTTTTAGACTGTGAATCTTAAATCATTATGATTAGTCTCAACACATCTGTATTAATCAAAATAGGAACCATTATAATCAACACATTTTTGTCAATGAGAAATAAGTTGGTTTATTCCTGTAGTATGAAAATCTGAGCTTCGGGATCTGATGACCTCTTTGAAAGCATTTGCTGCATCCTGCTTGTTGTGGAAGCATTTTCCCTGCAAAAAGTTAAGATGCTTGAATAAATATTAGTTGGTTGGTGAAGGATCAGGTGAATACAAGAGATGTGCAGTCAGGCTTTGCTGTGGTGAAGAATTAGGCTTTCTGTTGATCAATGCCAGAAGCAGACATTTCAGTTTTCAGAGCATCTCATCAATTTCCTGAGCACACTTCTCAAATGTAATGGTTTTGCCAGAATTCAGAAAGCTGCAGTGGTTCAGACCGGCAGCAGACCACCAACCATAACCTCTTTCTTGATGCAAGTCTGGCTTTGACAAGTGCTTTGGAACTTCTCAGTCCAACCACTGAGCCAGTCGTCATCCATTGTCATATACAATTCTCTTTTTGTCGCACATCACAATCTGATCAAGAAATGGATCATTGTTGTTACATAGAATAAGAGAAGATGACACTTCATAACCACGATTTTTCTGATTTTTGATAAGCTCATGAGGCATCCACCTATCAAGCTTTTTCACCTTTCCAATTGTCTTCAAATGCCAATTGTCTTCAAATAGAATGGTTGATTGTCTTCAAATAGAATGGTTGATGTTGAGTTCTTCAACAACTACTATACAGATAAGAGGATCAGCTTTGATGACTGCTCTCAATTGGTCATTGTCAATTTCTTTTTTTTTTAATAATCAATATTTTTATTATGATGTTGTGTGGTACAGTTAAGGGTTAGGTATACAGATACATTTTCATTCAGGCACCCTATTGATAAGAGGTGCTTCCCCATCCCCAGACAGATATTTGCTCGATAATCCCATCTCCCTCCCCCCCCATAGTTTCCCACTACTGTCAGTCATTTTCTTATAGTATTAGGTTGGATGTTCAAGGTCCATTATATGAGTGAGAACATGCGATACTCAGACCTTTGTTTTTGTGAGAGGTCACTCAGTATTATAGACTCTAGTTCCATCCAGG
>NW_007249228.1:192070-195503 GCF_000164805.1 Carlito syrichta
AAATTCATGATTTTGTTCTTTTTTTATGGCTGCGTAGTATTCCATCGTGTATATGTACCACATTTTTTTAATCCAGTCCTCTTTTGATGGGCAGCATGGTTGTTTCCAGGTTCTTGCTATTGTGAACAATGCTGCGATAAACATACGTGTGCAGGTGTCTTTTTTATAGAGTGATTTGTGTTCTTCTGGATATATTCCCAGTAGGAGGATTGCGGGGTCGTATGGGAGGTTGATTTTTAAAGCTTTTAGGAATCGCCACACTGCTTTCCACAGAGGTTGCACTAGCTTACACTCCCACCAGCAGTGTAGAAGTGTTCCCTTTTCACCACACCCTCTCCAGCAGCTGTTATTTTTTGAGTTGTTGATAATTGCCATTCTGACTGGAGTTAGGTGGCATCTCAGGGTGGTTTTGATTTGCATCTCCCTGATGATTAGTGAGGTTGAGCATTTCTTCATGTGTTTGTTGGCTGCTCGAATGTCTTCCTTTGTGAAGTGTCTGTTCATGTCTTTTGCCCATTTTATAATGGGGTTGTTTTTTTTCATTTCAGCACGTTTGAGTTCCTTGTATATCAAAGATGTTAAGCCTTTGTCAGACCTAGTGTTGGCAAATACTTTTTCCCAGACTGTAGGCTGTCTCCCTGCTCTCTTGATGGTTTCTTTGGCTTTGCATAAGCTTGTCAGTTTAATAAGGTCCCACTTGTCTATCCTCTCTCTTATGTCATGTGAGTTTTGGGTTTTGTTCAGGAATTGGAGGCCAGTTCTGATTTCCATGAGGTTATGTCCTTCATTTTCTTAAGTTTTTATGGTTTGAGGTTTTACATTTAGGTCTCTGATCCATTTGGAGTCAACCTTTGTGCATGGGGATAGATAGGGGTCCTGTTTCAATCTTCTGCATGTGGTCAGCCAGTTTTCCCAGGACCATTTACTGAGTAGGTTCTCCTCTCCCCAGTGGTAGGTGGTGGAGGCTTTGTCGAAGTTGAGTTGGTTGAGAAATTGAGGTTTTGCTTCTGGAATCTCAATTATATTCCATTGATCTATATGCCTATTCCTCTACCAATACCAAGCTGTTTTGATGATTGTAGCTTTATAGTAGAGTTTGAAGTCTGGTAATGTGATACCAACTGCTTTGCTTTTTTGCTGAGAATTGTTCTGGCTATTCTTGGACATTTGTGTTTCCATATGAATTCCTGCATTGTTTTTTGTAGGTCTGAGAAGAATGTTGCTGGTAATTTGATGGGTATTGCATTGAATTTGTAGATTGCCTTAGGTAAGATGGACATCTTCACAATGTTGATTCTTCCAATCCATGAGCATGGGATATTTTTCCACTTATCTGTGTCCTCTTTGATTTCTCTGAGTAGTGTTTTGTAGTTTTCATTGTAAAGGTCTTTCATGTCTCTGGTTAGGAAGATGACAAGGTATTTCATTTTTTTGTGACTATTGTGAATGAAATTGTGTTTTTTATTTGGGTTTCTGTTTGTTTATTTTTTGTGCAAAGAAATGCGATTGTCTTTTGCACATTTATTTTGTACCCTGAGACTTTGCCAAAGGCCTTTATCAGTGTAAGGAGGTTTTGACAGATTCTCTTGAGTTTTCAAGGTACACAATCATATCATCTGCAAAGAGAGATAATTTGACTTCTTCTTTTCCTATTTTGATACCCCTGATTGCCTTCTCGTCTCTGATTGCTTGAGCCAGGACTTCCAATACTATGTTGAAGAGGAGGGGTGAGAGTGGGCATCCTTTTCTTCTTCCAGTTTTCGGGGGAAATGGTTCCAATTTTTGTCTGTTTAGGAGTATGCTGGCTGTGGGTTTCTCATAGATGGCTTTTACTATTTTGAGGTATGTTCCCTATATGCCTAGATGTTCGAGGGTTTTTATGAAGAAGGGGTGCTGGATTTTATCAAAAGCTTTTTCTGCATCGAATGATATAATCATGTGGTTTTTGTTTTGACATCTGTTGATGTATTTAATTACATTTATGGTTTTACAAATGTTGAACCAGCCTTGCATCCCAGGGATGAAGCCTACTTGGTCATGATGGATGATTTTTGAGATGTATTGTTGAATCCGGTTTGCTATGATCTTGTTGAGAATTTTAGCATCTATGTTCATCAAAGATATTGGCCTATAGTTCTCTTTCTTTGTTGTATCTTTACCTGGCTTGGGTATCAATGTGATGTTGGCTTCATAAAATGATTTGGGGAGGGCTCCATCTTTTTCAATCGCCTGGAGAACCTTCAGTAGGATTGGTATCAGGTCCTCCTTAAATGTCTTGTAGAATTCTTCTGGAAAGCCATCTGGACCAGGGCTTTTTTTTTGGAGGTAGTTTTCTTATTATGTATTTGATTTCCTTGATTGTTATTGGTCTACTTAGGGTCTCAATTTCTTCTTGTTCCAACCTAGGTAGGTTGTGTGATGTTACAAAGTCCTCCATTTCCTTAAGGCTTTCAAGTTTGTTTCCATACAAGTGTACATAGTAGTCTCTAATGATCTTTTGTATTTCTTCAGGGTCAGATGTGACTTCATCTTTTGTGTTTCTGATTGTTCTTATTTGGGTTTTTTCTCGTTTTTCTTGGTCAGTCTAGCTAGGGGACCATCAATCTTGTTTATCCTTTCGAAGAACCAGCTTTTTGTTTCATGATTTTTGTATTATCTTTTTGTCTTCTATGTCCTGGATTTGGGCTTTTATTTTGGTGATCTGGATTCTTCTGCTGAAATTAGGGTTTTTGTGGTCTTGCTTTTCCAGCTTCTTTAGGTGGCTTGTTAGGTTGTCAATTTCTGTTCCTTCCATTTTCCTCATGTGTGTTTGTAGGGATATAAATTCCCCTCTTATTACAGCTTTTAAGGCATCCCAGAGATTTTGGTAAGATGTTTCTTTATTTTCATTTGTTTCCAGGTATCTTTTGATCTCTATTTTGATGTCATCATTGACCCAGGAGTTATTTAGCATCATGCTGTTTAGTGTCCATGTCTTTGTGGGTTTTGGGGGGACTTTGTTGGTGTCAATGTTTATTTTTATTCCACTGTGGTCCGAAAAGGTGCATGGCAGAATTTCAGTCCTTTTAACTTTGCTTATACTTGATTTGTGTCCAATTATGTGGTCGATCTTAGAATATGTTCCATGTGGTGATGAGTAGAATGTGTATTCTGTGGTCTTTGGATGGAGTGTTCTGTAGGTATCAATTAAGTCCATTTGGTCCAAAGTTACATTGAGGTTCCGGATCTCCTTGCTGATTTTTTGTCCTGATGATCTGTCTAGGGTTGTGAGTGGGGTATTGAAGTCCCCAGTTATGATAGTGTTAGAGCCAATATCTTTCTTTAGTTTTCCAAGAAGCTGCTTTATGAAAGTTGGCGCACCTATGTTGGGTGCATATATATTTAGAATAGATATTTCTTGTTGATGGATTGAGCCTTTTATCATTATGTAGTG
>NW_007249228.1:196511-197270 GCF_000164805.1 Carlito syrichta
TCAATTCTTTTTAGTCTCTCCATTATTGTTTGATATCTACATTTGCATTTTGAGACCTTCATTCTGGGGACTTTTCATTGTTTGTATTCCAAAGTCAATTTTCTCAGTGTCTGCTCTCCCAGGCGTCTGGGAGAGACCCATACTCTTCTTTTGGTTTTTCTTCATTTCTGTAGATTTTTCTCCCTTTACCCCTTTCCCTCCCCCTCTTCAATTCTGTTTTTGAGGGAAGGTGGGGTTGCTTTTATTTCTCTTCTGCAATGACCTGTTCTTCCTTATGAGGGTCTTCTGGTTTTGTTCACTTTTCCCTCTGCTTTACAGTCTGTCTATTCAGCAGTTTGCAGTCTTGGTCCCTAGATTTAAAAAGGGGGCATATAGAAGAGGAAAATAATGGAGGAAGGGGGTGTCAATAGGGAGTTAGAAAGAGAGAAGCACGAGAGGGAAAACAGATATACATACCATCTATCAGGTGAGAACGAGACACAGGGCTGGGAAGAGGTGAAGAAAGACACATAAGAAAGAGTACTGATAGCTACATAGTACTAAAGAGTACTGAAGCAACACAGAGACAGGGCAATAAAATCGAGAAACAGTGTAAGTCAGAAGGTAAACAACAAACGTGATCTAAACCAACAGTTACAATGATAAAATCATAAGTCAAAATGAGCGAAAGAGAGAAGTGCGAGAGGGATAACAGATATACATACCAGCTATCAGGTGAAAAACAGTCACAGGATCGGGAAGAAGTGAAGAAAGACATGG
>NW_007249229.1:0-436 GCF_000164805.1 Carlito syrichta
CGCGTGCTACCACACCCGGCTAATTTTTGATTTATTGTAGAGATGAGGTCTCATCAAGTTACCCAGGCGGGTCTCGAACCCGCGGTCTCAGGCAATCCATTCACCTCAGCCTCCCAAAGACGCAGGATTACAGGCTAAGCCACCAAGCCCGGCTAGTGTCTTTTTTCATCAGTAAATGACCTTCACCCAACCATCCAGACATATCAGACCTGACCACCTTGCAGGTTGGTATATAGAATTACCAGTGCAGTAAATCACAGAAGCATTGAGGAATTACCCAAAGAGCCAAGGCTTAGTGCTCTAAGAAAAGTCCAATTCTAGTTAAGCAGTAACTTTCATTATTTAGAAGGCCCTTATGACCCTAAAATGTTAAGAGATAGTAATCAAAACTTGTGACCAGATACCTGCAGCCCTTCACTGTTAGCTTATGAATAGT
>NW_007249229.1:1481-2536 GCF_000164805.1 Carlito syrichta
TACCACATTTTTTTAATCCAGTCCAGCTTCAATGGGCAACATGGTTGGTTCCATGTTTTTGCTATCGTGAATACACCTGCAACAGACATACGTGTGCAGGGTATGTTTTTAGAATGATTTGAGTTCCTCCGGGTATATTCCCAATAGGGGAATTGCTGGGTCATATGGAAGGTCAATTTCTAGTTCCTTCAGATACCGCCACACTGTCTTCCAATGAGGATACACTAGTTTGCATTCCCACCAGCAGTGTAGAAGTGTTCCTTTTTTCTCCACATCCTCACCAGCCTCTGTTGTTGTTTGTTTTATTAATTATGGCCATTCTCACAGGGGTTAGGTGGTATCTCAATGTGCTTTTGATTTGCATTTTCTGATGATGAGTGAAGCTGAGCACTTTTTCATGTGTCTGTTGGCTGCCCATGTTTCTTCTTTTGATAAGTGTCTATTCATGTCTTTGGTCCACTTTTTAAAGGGGCTGTTTGTTTTTTTCCTTTCGGTGCATTTGAGTTCCTTGTAGATTCTAGATGTTAGGCTTTTGCAGATATACAATTGGCAAATATTTTTTTCCCATTCTGTGGGCTATCTCCCTGTTCTCTTGATGGTTTCTTTTGCTTTGCAGAAGCTCGTTAGTTTGATGAGGTTCCACTTGTCTATCTGATTTCTTAAGGTATGGGCATTTAGAATTCTGAATAGGAATTGGTTGCAGTTCCAATTTCCATAAGGGTGTCTCCTGCATTTTCAAAGATTCTTAAAGTTTGAGGTTTTACGTTTAGGTCTTTGATCCATTTAGAGTTAATTTTTGTGTATGGTATAGGTAGGGTTCCTGTTTCAGTTTTCTGTATGTGATCAGCCAGTTTTCCCAGCACCGTTTACTGAATAGGTTCTTCTCTCCCCAGTGATCGTTGTTGGAGATTTTGTCAAAGATGAGTTGGTTGAGGAATTGGGATTTTGCTTCCATTATCTCCATCCCGTTTCACTGGTCTGTGTGCCTCTTCTTATACCAATAACAGGCTGTTTTGATTACTGTAGCCTTATAGTAAAGTTTAAAGTCTGGAAGT
>NW_007249229.1:3185-9135 GCF_000164805.1 Carlito syrichta
TTTTTATCAAGAAGGGATGCTGAATTTTATCAAAAGCTTTTTCTGCATCTAATGATATAACCATGTGGTTCTTGTTTCTACATCTGTTGATGTATTTAATTACACTTATGGTCTTGTGATTGTTGAACCAGCCCTGCATCCTGGGGATGAAGCATACTTGGTCATGGTGAATGATTTTTGAGATGTATTTTGAATCCGATTTGCTAGAATCTTGTTGAATATTTTTGCATCTATGTTCATAAGGGATATTGGCCAGTAGCTCTTTTTTTTGTTGGATTTTTACCCAGTTTGTGTGTCAATGTGATGTTAGCTTTGTAAAATGATTTGGGTAGAATTCTATCTTTCTCAATTGCCTGGAATACTTGCAAAAGGATTGGCATTAGTTCCTCCTTGTATGTTTTGTAGAATTCTGCTGGAAAGCCATCCTGTCCAGTGCTTTTTTTTTTTTTTTGTAGGTAGGTAGTTTTTATATGACAGAGTCAATTTCCTGGGTTGTTATTAGTTTATTTATTGTCTCAGTGTCTTCTTGTTTCAACCTGGGGAAGTTGTGTGATATCAGAAATTCCTCCATTTCATTTAGGTTATCAAGTTTGTTTCCATATAGGTGTACATAGTAAACTCTAATAATCTTTTGTATTTCTTCAGGGTCAGTTTTGATTTGATCTTTTGTATTTCTGATTGTGTTTATTTGGGCTTTTTCTCTCTTTTTCTTGGTCATTCTAGCTAGGGGTTCATCAATCTTGCTAATTCTTTCAAAGAACCAACTTTTTGTTTTGTTGATGTTTTCTATGATATTTTTTCTTCTATGTCCCAAATTTGGGTTCCTATTTTGGTAATTTGGACTCTTCTATTAAAGTTAGGGGTTTGGTGGTCTTCTCTTTCCAGCTCCTTTAGGTGATTTGTTAGGTTCTCAACTTCTGATCTTTCTGTTTTCTTGATTTATGCTTATAGAGATATAAATTTCCTCTTAGAACTGTTATCATGGTATCCCGAAGATTTGGGTAAGATGTTTCTTCATTTTCATTTGTTTCCAGGAATCTTTTAATTTCTGCTTTGAGTTCAGTGTTTACCCAGTACTTGTTCAGCATCATGCTGTTTAGTGTTAATGTCTTTGTGGGCTTTGGGGAAATGTTGTTGGTCCTGATATTTGTTTTTATTCCACTGTGGTCTGAGAGTGTGCATGGCAAGGTTTCAACCTTATGGAATTTGTTTATGCTTGATTATGGCAAGGATGTGATTGATCTTGGAGTACATTCCATGTGGTGATGAGTAGAGTATATATTCTGTGGTTGTTGGGTGGAATAATCTGTAGGTATCTATTAAGTCCATTTGGTGGAGTGTCAAGTTTAGGTTCTGAATCTCCTTGTTGATTTTTTTGCCTCAGTGATCTATCTAGGGCTATTAGTGGGGAATTCAAGTCTCCTGCTATAATATTGTTAGAGTCAATATTTTTTTTGTTTACTTAGTAATTACTTTATAAATGCTGGTGCTCCTATGTTGGGTGCATATTAGTTTAGGATGGATATTTCTTGATGTATTGAACATTTTATCATTATGTAGTGTCCTTTTGAATCTATTTCAATTTTTGGTAACTTAAAGGTTTTTTTGGTCTGATATTAAGTTTGTAACTCTTGCCTTCTTTTGTGATCCATTTGCCTGGAAACTTGTTTTCCATCACTTAGCTATGAGTCTGTGTTTGTCCTTTGTAGTGAGATGAGTCTCCTGGATGCAGCAAATAATTGGGTCATGGTTTCTTTTTCTTTTTTTTTTTTTTGAGTTGGAGTCTCACTCTGTCACCCAGACTGGAGTGCAATGGCATGCTCCCAGCCACCGCAGCCTCGACCTGCTGGGCTCCAGCGATCCTTCCACCTCAGTCTTCCAAGTAGCTGAAACTACAGCCATGCACTACCATGCCCGGCTAAGTTTTTTGATTCATTGTAGAGATGAGGTCTCACCAAGTTACCCAGGAGGGTCTCACACCCACAGGCTCAGGCAATCCACTCACCTCAGTCTCCCAAGCATGGGATTACAGGCTGAGCTACCGAACCTAGCTGGGTCATGTTTTCTTATCCAGTTTGCCATTCTGTCTTCAGTGGTGGATTTAGTCCTTTCACATTCAGGTTAATTATTGAAATGTGGTTGTTTATCGCTGTCATGAGGTTCTTATAAAGTTTTTTCTTCGTCTGCTTGTTTTCTTTTGCCTTTGGGGTTAATGCATGTGTGTGTTTTCAAGTTTATTGTTGCACTGTATTCTCTGTTGATTCTGTGCTCTGTTGTTCTCTTGGGAAGTGTGTGGTCATTCTCTTTTTTTCTTTCTTCTGTGCTTAATACCTTTTTAAGTGTCTCCTGTAGGGCTGGTCTGGAAGCTGCATAATCTCTTAGGGATTGGATGTCTGGGAAGGATTTTAATTCTCCATCACTGATGAAGCTGAGCTTGGCTGGATAGGAAATTCTTGGTTGAAATTGTTTATCTTAGAGAACTTTGAATATAAGGTTCCAGTTCCTTCTTGCTTGTAGTGTTTCTGCTGATAGGTCTCCTGCTATTCTGATTGGTTTTCCCCAGTAGGTAGTCTGACCTTTCTCTCTTGCTGCCTTTAGAATTTTTTCTTTTGTGCCTACTTTGTGTAGGTGAATTACTATGTGTCTAGGGGTTTGTCTTCTCATTTGATGTCTTATAAGGGTTCTGTATCTCTTGTGCTTTGTTGGTCACATCTCCAGTGAAATGAGGAAAGTTTTCCTGGATTACTTCCTGGAATACTTGCACCAAGTTGTTCTCCATTTCCCCTTCTTCTTCTGGGATACCAATCAGGCGTAGGTTCAGCCTCTTACTATAATTGCACAATTCTTGTAGGCTTTGTTCTTTCTTTCTGAGTCTTCTTTCTATGTTTTTTACAAATCGGGTTAATTCCATATTCTGGTCTTCAAGTTCTGAGATTCTTTCTTCAGCTAGATTAATTCTGTTTTTCAGGCTTGTCATCTTGTTATTTATTTCCTAGATAAAATTTTTTACTGTAAAATCTCTGTTACAAGTTCTTTCAGTGTTGCACCTTGTCTTTTCTGAGTCTTATTCACTCTTTCCATCCATTCCCTAATCTCTGTTGCATTCTGGGGACAGTCATTGGTGACTTCCATTGTTTGGGTACCAAGGGTTGATTTTCCTGGAGTTTTGTCTTTGATACACTTGAAATTGCCTGAGGCCTTCCTTTGGTTTTTCCTCATTTGTGACAGATTTCTTGTTTTTCTCTTTAGTTCTGTTATTCAGTGTCAGTGGGAGAGGCTTTCCCTTCTTATGTTTGCTCACTTCTCTATTCTTCCCTGATCTAGGCTCTGGATTTGTTCTATTTTGAAATAGGACAGTGGATAGGAATCTTTGCTGTCTCTTGTAGTTTTTGAAATTCGAATAAAGTAGGGGATGGAGTGCTAGGAATCAGAGACTACATGCAAATTAAAATCACTTATTGTAGTATGTGTTCCCTGAGACTCACTCCCCACCACCACTCTATATGATGATGAAAGGCAGAAACCAATGCAACAGCAATTGAACACATACACACACACACACCCCAAAACAAACTGGAGTAACAACAAAGCAAAACAAAACAACAAAAAAACCCGAGAAAATTAAACACACACACATGCCTAGCATAAAGTGAATAGAGAAGAAAAACTGAAAGACCATGGGGGGGAGAATGGAATTCAGGTTGAACCCTCACATATATATTGACACACACCTTAAACTATAAAAAATGAAAATAAAACCCCCAGAAGAACAAGAGAGCAAAAACACACCTCCAACAACAACACAATTGAAAGATGAACACTCAATCATTCACATATACACATAAACAGAAAATGACAAAAGAAGAAAGAAAAGAAAAAATATTTGAGGGAGAGCAGATCAAACCCTCACATACACACTCATGCACAAAGGAAAATATTTTTGCAATAGGCAAACTAACAAACAGTCAAAAAAAATTTTTTTTTAATTATTTTAATTGAAAGTTAAAAGAAACCTGCCCTCTTCTGGCAGGCTCTGTAATTGTTCCTCTAATCAAGTCTCTCCTGCAGAGCCACCTCTTTCACTCTCTCCTCAGTGTCTGAAGCAGGAAAGGAGGAAGGGTAGTGGATTGGGTGGGGCTAGAGTCGTCCCCTCCCACTCTCATATGGTCAGGGAGATCTCCTCTGGTGGGGAGATACGGAATTATCTCTTCCCCAGGTATGTATTTGTGGGAGATGCCCCAGCCAGGTCTATCCTGGAACGGAGTTCTCCTATTGTGACTGATGTTCAGGCTCTGCTTGGATTTGTCCCTCTCAGTTGTGGCCCAGCTGTGTGGCTCTGACATTCAGAGGATTGCTGGGGAGAAAGGGGTTTGGGTCAGCCCTGGACTCACCACTGATCTCTTTGAGTTCTTCTTCATACTTTTCTGGCCACACCCTTTGTCCCGTGGGTGGATCAGGGTAGGAGGTGGGGTGCCTGGAACGCAGCACTCCTCAGGTCCCTCCAGAGTTTGTGTTTTCAGGATATTCCCTCTTGGTCACAATCAATCCCTAAGTAGTTGTTCCACCAGTCACAGAGATCAGGTCTGGTGCTCCATGGTGAGTGAGTCAGAGCACTTTCCTGCCCCACCTTCAAGATGGTTATGGGGTGCCTCTCTTTTTCTCTTCTGTGGGACTTTGCTTCTGGACTCCCTCTGCAGCCCTTGTTGCCAGTGCCCTGCCAGACACCGAAGTGGTGCAGCAAAGCCAGGAGCTGGCAGTCCCTTTCCTGCTACACTGGTGAGGGAGAGACTGGGGGGATATTTTCTCCCGCCACTTTTGTCCGCTTTTCCTCCTTCTCCCTGTTATCTCATTATCTTTTGCAGAAAGTAAGGCCAAGAATGTAACCACACCTGAACACATTCTTTCGCAAGATAGTGTCTGTCTCTCAGGCTCATTCAATTTCCACAGAGAACCATTTACAAGTCAATCTCCTTCATAGTAATGATTTATCACCCTCAACAGAATTATACCTATGTTCCCCCATCTTTCCTTCCCCTGTGAAATAAGACTATGTAAGGATCAGTGGCCTACTGGGATGGAAGTAATCATTCTGTGGTTCTCCCTCACGTGCATGTTCATAAATTTGTATGCCTTTTCTCCAATTAATCTGCCTTTTGTGAGCTGATTTTTAAGTGAAACTCCAGAAGGCAAAGGGGTAGTTTTCCCTTGGCCTCTGCAAAAGAAAGAAAAAGCCTTTTCTTCTCCCATACTCCTGATTCAAAGCTGTGCTGTAGCAAATGCTGAACATTTTTTTGCTAAATGACTTGTCCAGAGCACGTCCCTAGGACCCAAGTCTCTTATTCTCTCTCCACAAAACTACTGTTCTGGAAGTTACAATACTTATGTGCTAATTCTGTAATGATATCTATGTTTAGTCAGACATCATGACAGTTCTATTAGTCAAGGCAAGTCAGAATTACATCTTCTCACTGGAAATAAAAAACTAAGTAAAACAGCTTTGGTTGTTCTTATAATCAATTTGACCATATTTGTAAAAAAAAAAATTATTTATCTTCAAAATTGCCTCAGATTTTGAGAAAGATTTTATTTAGTTTTTTAAAAAGAGATTAACAAGAACATTTTTATCTGGATCTGACTATGATTAAAAAACATTTAAATGTTAATACTGTCTACTTCCTAGATATGATCATCTGAAAGTTGAGGTCATTTGGCCTGGCTTTATTTTATAGTTTGCGTTTTCATTTTGGTGTATGTTTGGACTATTTTCAAATGCTCGTAGAGTCACACAGTTCTATACTTAGCTCTTTGGAATATAAATAGAGCACAATCTTAAAAACAATTGTAATTGGGTGACTAATCTAACAGAGGGGTGAAACAACTTCACAGTCACCCAAGTTGATTTTGCTACATTACAGAGATGTTGGCAAAGGAGAGAAGAACAAACTCTTCA
>NW_007249230.1:0-1508 GCF_000164805.1 Carlito syrichta
TTGTTTACCTTTCGAAGAACCAGCTTTTGTTTCATGATTTTTTGTATATCTTTTGTCTTCTATGTCCTGGATTTGGGCTTTTATTTTGGTGATCTGGATTCTTCTGCTGAAATTAGGGTTTTTGTGGTCTTGCTTTTCCAGCTTCTTTAGGTGGCTTGTTAGGTTGTCAATTTCTGTTCCTTCCATTTTCCTCATGTGTGTTTGTAGGGATATAAATTCCCCTCTTATTACAGCTTTTAAGGCATCCCAGAGATTTTGGTAGATGAGTCTTTATTTTCATTTGTTTCCAGGTATCTTTAGATCTCTATTTTGATGTCATCATTGACCCAGGAGTTATTTAGCATCATGCTGTTTAGTGTCCATGTCTTTGTGGGTTTTGGGGGGACTTTGTTGGTGTCAATGTTTATTTTTATTCCACTGTGGTCCGAGAAGGTGCATGGTAGAATTTCAGTCCTTTTAAATTTGCTTATACTTGATTTGTGTCCAATTATGTGGTCGATCTTAGAATATGTTCCATGTGGTGATGAGAAGAATGTGTATTCTGCGGTCTTTGGATGGAGTGTTCTATAGGTATCAATTAAGTCCATTTGGTCCAGAGTCTCATTGAGGTTCCGGATCTCCTTGCTGATTTTTTGTCCTGATGATCTGTCTAAGGTTGTGAGTGGTGTATTAAAGTCCCCAGTTATGATGGTGTTAGAGTCAATGTCTTTCTTTAGTTTTCCTAGAAGTTGCTTTATGAATGTTGGCGCACCTATGTTGGGTGCATATATGTTTAGGATAGATATTTCTTGTTGATGGAGTGAACCTTTTATCATTATGTAGTGGCCCTCTGTATCTTTTTAAATTTTTGTTAGCTTAAATGGTATTTTGTCTGAAATTAGGATCGCGACTCCTACTTTCTTTTGTGTTCCATTCGCCTGAAAATTTGTTTTCCATCCTCTTACTTTGAGTCTGTGTATGTCCTTTCTAGTGAGATGGGTCTCTTGAAGGCAGTATATTGTTGCCTGGTGATATTTTATCCATTTTGTCATTCTATGTCTTTTCAGTGTTGCGTTTAGTCCATTCACATTCAGACTAATTATTGAAATGTGAGAGTTCGTCCCTATCATGGAGTTCTTATTGAGTTGTTGTTCTTCCACTTGGTTTTTTCTTTTTTCTTTCTTTTGGTTTTGGGGTTGGTTCGTGTATATTTTATTCTTTTCCCTGTACTCTTGTGAAGAACGTTGTTCTTTTTTCCTTTTCTTCTGTGTTTAGTACTTTCTTAAGTGTTTCATGTAGAGATGGTTTTGTGGCTGCATAAGTTCTTAGGGATTGGATTTCTGGGAAAGATTTTAATTCGCCCTCACTGATGAAGCATAGCTTGGCCGGGTAGGTTATTCTTGGTTGAAATTGTTTATCTTTTAGGACTTTGAAGATAGGGCTCCAAGCTCTCCTAGCCTGCAGTTTTTCTGCAGATAAATCTGCTGCTATTCTGATTGGTCTTCCATGGTAGGTGATCTGGTCTTTTG
>NW_007249230.1:1759-2038 GCF_000164805.1 Carlito syrichta
TTCCTAGTTTCTTCTTGTGTCTCCTCAATTCTTTTTAATCTCTCCATTATTGTTTTGATATCTACATTTGCATTTTGAGACCCTTCATTCTGGGCGCTTTTCATTGTTTGTATTCCAAAGTCAGTTTTCTCAGTGTCTGCTCTCCCAGGCGTCTGGGAGAGACCCATACTCTTCTTTTGATTTTACTTCATTTCTGTAGATTTTTCTCCCTCTCCCCCTTTCCCTCCCCCTCTTCAATTCTGTTTTTGAGGGAAGGTGGGGTTGCTTTTATTTCTCTTC
>NW_007249230.1:2058-70165 GCF_000164805.1 Carlito syrichta
CAGTATGCAGTCTTGGTCCATTCAGAGAATCTCACCAGTTCACCTATGCCATCGCCATCTTGCCCCGTCTCACCCTCTTTCTTTTCTTTTCTTTTTTTTTTATACAGTACCATGATTGTTCAAATTGTGGATGTCTCCTCCTTGACAACATTTGGTATCCTCTGACTTTCTGGTGTTTGTCCCTGGGTGTGAAAAAAAACCTCATTGTGGGATGATTCTTGCCTTTCGTGGATGACTAATAAAGATGATGATCTCCTTATACTCTTGTGAGAGAGTAGCCCATTCATAGATTTGCCTATTTTGCTTGTGTTCTCTGCCACTTTGATATTGTTTTTGTAAGATTTTTATATACTGACGATACCTAGGATATTACGTAGGCTACCTATAATGCCTAGGATACTGAGCATGGTCCATTTTAGACATTGCAACTGTCTTCTTTTTTGTTGAGTCATAGTCTCATTCTGTTGCTAAAGCTGTAGTGCAGAGGCATGCTCATAGCCACCACAGTCTTGATCTGCTGGGCTTAGGTGATTCCTCTGCCTCAGCCTTCCAAGTAGTTAGAACTACAGGTGTGCACTACCATGCCTGGCTTATTTTTTGATTTATGGTAGAGATGAGGTCTCACCAAGTTGCCCAGGGTGGTCTTGAAGCCCTGAGCTCAGACAATCCTTTAGTCTTGGGTTCCCAATGTGCTGGGATTACAGGCGTGAGCCACTGTGCCCAGCTATCTTCTAACTGTCACCTGTCCACTAGTGCTGTCTGTCAGTGATGTGTCCTTTCTGAACAGAGATTGTGTGCTTGAATGTGGTCAAATCCATTCTTTTTCAGAAGTCCCTCTCCATTCCAAGGTTTTAAACATAGACTCCAGTGTCTTTTTCTCTTCTCTCTCTCTTTTTTTTGTCAGAGTCTCACTCTGTTGCTCAGGCTGGAAGAAGGCAGTGGCACACTCATGGCCACCCCAGTGTCAACCTGCTGGGCTCTGGAGATCCTTCCACCTCAGCCTTCCATGTAGCCAGAACTACAGGCACATGCTATCACACCTGGCTAGTTTTTTATTTTATTGTAGAGATGAGGTCTTGCCAAGTTGCCTGGACTGGTCTTGAGCCCACAGGCTCAGGCAATCCATTCACCTTGGCCTCCCAAAGTGCTGAGCCACCAAACCCGGCCTTCTTCTCTTCTCTTTATGGTTTTACTTCTCATTTACTTTTCCATCCAGCATATAGTTTGAGGTAGGGTCCAGCTTAATTTTCTTCTGTAGAGTGAGGCTGTTTTCTCAAGATCTTGCCTCAATTTATGACCCTAACTGTGAATGAAGAAATGTGTGCTATGAAAGAACCACAAAGATGTGGCTGAGGCTAGGGAGTGAGGGGCAGGTCACAGACACCTCCCCCATACACACTCCCTAAAAGTGTAGGACAATGTGTTGCCATGGTAGGTACCCAGACTATGATGATATCAGAGGAGGGAGTTGAGGGAGGAAGGGGCTCCCATTCAGGGAAGATGGGTGAGTCATGCAGCCATGGACATGGTCACTGGGGGGAGCCTTTCTGGAAATGCAGGCAGCCTCTTCTGGTGAGTGGAGATGAGGGTTGAGTGCAGGTGGTCTTGGGCAGGCCATTTGTTCATTCATTCATTCATTTAGTAAGTGTTGATTGCATTCCAAGGGCCTGGCACACCATGAGGTGTGAGGATGCAGTGGGAGCCAGGTCGTGCGTGCTGCTGGTGAGTTCATTTTCCCAGAAAGGTTGGCATCCTGTGTTTCTGGTTCACCATCCATGTTGCTGCCATGATACTTCTTCCAAATGCAATTTAATTAAGATGGACTTATCTTCCCAATATCTGCTCAATTTCCCTGCCTGCTGCAAGCTCAGTATAGAAAACAAGGCCCTCCTGACCTGACCACCTTCAGACCTCTCCAGCCTTATCTCTCATCACTCCCTTCTCCACACCAGGGTCCCACAGACCAGCCCATGGTATGCGCTGACCATCTGGTAGCCCCATATAAGGCAGCTCCCCTGTATTCTCATAATTGGACCTTCGAGCAAAACTTGTGTGACCAGCTTGGATGCATGTTGGGAATATAATTGAAAAGTCCCAATATCTATTTGTAATATTTAATAGAATATTTAAATAGATTTCAAATTAAATATATCAGATGTTAATTTAAAAATTTTTTTTGAGTCAGAGTCTTGCTCTGTCACCGAGACTAGATTGCAGTGGGGCACACTGGGCTCTCACAAATGCTTGTTCTTATTCATAAAAATCTGCCCAGTGTGGTAGGCAGGGCAAGGCCCCACAAAGAAGTCTTTGGGCCAATCCTTGGAACCCATGACTGATGTTACATGGTAAAGGACATTTAAGACTACAAATGGAATCAAGGTTACTCACCAGCTGGCTTTATCACAGAAAGATGGTCCTGGAGGAGCCAGGGGTCCAGTGCAGTCACAAGAGTTCCTAAGAGTGGAAGAGGGAGGAAGAGGAGGTCATCACAGCAACATGATCTAAGAAGAACAGTCTGGTGTCTCTGGCTGTGAAGATGAGGGCAGGGCCATGAACCAAGGGATATGGGCAACCTCCAGAAGCTGGAAGGGGCACTACAGTGAACTCTCCCCTGGAGCCTCCAAGAAGGAGCACAGCCCTGTTGACACCTGACCTCAGCTTATGAGGCCAGCTGCTGAGCCCTGCCTCCACCTCCTGGTGGCATCCCTGTGTCTCAGTGAGCCACGAGGCAGGCACAGTCCAACCTCCTGCAACTCATGCTATATGTGCTCCATGGCAGGCCAGGCCTCACATGAATCTTTCCATGGAGGATTTGCAGATGTCATTCAGGGCAGCCATGCAGGGGAGATGTGGGACAGACACTGTGGGTGGGAAATGACAGCCAAGTATGGGTTACTAGGACCAGAGCTGAAGCACTGGGGGTCAGTCATTTCATCTGCTGTGGACTGAATATGTCACCCTGACATTCTCAGGTGATATTATTAGGGAGAACATGTTGGGAGGTGACCAGGCCATGAAGGTGAAACCCTTATGGGTGGGACAAGGGCCCTTACACAGATGAGATGCAGGAGCTGTGTCCTTTCCCTATTATTGTTCAAGTAATGCTCAGCTACTCCCCTTGATACCAATAAATCAAAGAGGTAGGGAACGGGAAAAAAGAAGTTTATTTCTGAATTTTTATCCAGGGAGCAGAGCTGGACTCAATGTCTTTCTAAAATGGTTCTGCTCACTTGGGCTCTTCAGAGCCACTTGGCAGGGACCAGAGGAATGCTGAACTGATCTGTTAGTGCTTTTGATGGGATATCATTTTGTGTGTAATTGAATTTGCTAAGAAAGCCAGCTTTCTTAGTTTGTTATGCTTTATTTGATGGGACACGTCATATTTTAAAAACTTCATTGGTGAATGTTTCTTTTATGTTGTTTTATGCTTTCCTAAGTGTTGCTGTCTCCCTTTGTTTGTGTAGTATTTATATAGGTGGTGAAAACCCTCAGGAGAATAGGGAATTCCACCTTTATGAACCCAGACTCCAGTCTGGGTCAAAGATAAGAGACACTCTTCCCTTCAATCTGCACAAAGAGACTCCGTTAGGTGACTGAGGGACTTGTGGAGGTGTCAGGAATAAACTCCCATGACATGTAAGTGCTAGAAATGGGGGTCCTAGGAGACATCCCTACCTCCAGACTGTGTTGTCCAAAAACACAGAGACTGAATTCAGTAGAGTGAAGCAGCTTTTGAATAACACTCTTACAAAAACAGATGTCCCTCAGATGAGCAGGCACTGAAGCAGTTTCAGCTAGAGTATTTGAGCCCTACAATGCAAGTCCCTTCCCTGTTTCCCCATAGGCTGGGTATTTCCAGAGGTTTCATCACTTTCCTGAACATCACCTACACATCATACAATGATTGTTTTACCTGGTTAGTTCATTTGCATGTTCTATCTATTAATCGGTTAACATAGGTATGACAAAATTACTTCTTTTGCATGTCCTATTTACCTACAAGACCTTGTTCTCATTGGTTCCCATTGAAGTTTAAATGAAAAAGTCCACCTAAAGTAAAAGCCTGCAAGAAGCAAGAAGTGACTCAGCAAAAAGCAGTTATGTACAGCTTGTGGCTTACTGTGAAAATAAATAATCCTTTTGCTTAAAATCTTACCTCTCTTTTTCTTTTAAGAATTTTTGATTGTATTTTCATTTTTGGGTTCAGTTTTACTTATGAGATCAGTTTCAAATTCATTAAGTAATTTTTGACTTTATTTTTCAAAATTTAGTTTGGTTTCAATAACATAGGAAAAGCTCATGGGCATTTTCTTTGTTATTGCTGTTTTCATTAGTTTTTGGATCAAACCTCTGACACAGGGAATAATACAGTATCCCAGAGCAACTAATATCCCTATTACCGCTATAAGGGAGGTTAGGATTGAGATTATATTTCCTCTCCATTTTCTGAACCAATTATCTAACCAATCTGTGAAGGGGTCTTTGAAACCAGAGTTTTTATCTAATTAATTGGCTAGAGCACTCAATTTTTGTAACGCTCTGGTAATAGTTTCATCAGGTGCTGTATTGTTTGGGATAAAAGTGCACATTGTCCTCCTAACATGACACACACTCCCCCTTTTTCTGCTAAAATCATGTCTAAGGCTATACGATTTCCCTATGTCATTCTACTAGTGACTTCTAATGGTTCAGCAATCCCTTTAATAGCATCTCTAGTATGATAGATCTTTATTGATTATAATATATATATAATTGACCCAGTCTACATTCTTATTTATAGTTATCCACCAAAGGAGAGATTTAAATCCTGCAGTATTTGATTTTGAGCTTTGAATTCATTAGAAATTCCCTAGGGATTTCTATAGCACCTAGATATGCATTAGAGTTCAATGAGCCAGGTACTGGTGGTCCAGGTAATGATCATTTGAGAAAGGGGGAAGCAAGATGGCGATGGCATAGGTGAACTGGTGAGATTCTCTGAACGGACCAAGACTACATACTGCTGAATAGACAGACTGTAAAGCAGAGGGAAAAGTGAACAAAGACAGAAGACCCTCATAAGGAAGAACAGGTCATTGCAGAAGAGAAATAAAAGCAATCCCACCTTCCCTCAAAAACAGAATTGAAGAAGTGGAGGGAAAGGGGGAGAGGGAGAAAAATCTACAGAAATGAAGAAAAACCAAAAGAAGAGTATGGGTCTCTCCCAGACGCCTGGGAGAGCAGACACTGAGAAAACTGACTTTGGAATGCAAACAATGAAAAGCCCCCAGAATGAAGGGTCTCAAACTGCAAATGTAGATATCAAAACAATAATGGAGAGATTAAAAAGAATTGAGGAGACACAAGAAGAAACTAGGAAGGAGCTGATATCTGAGATAACAGTAATAAAGAATACTGTGAATGAAATAAATAACACACTGATAAGCATGGAAAGCAGAATTACCCAAGCAGAAGAAAGAATCTCAGAGCTTGAGGACCAAAATATAGAAATAACCCAAACCCTTAAAAACACAGAAAATAAGCTCAAAAAGACAGAACAAAACCTTCAAGAGATGAGTGACTACCTCAAGAGGCCTAACCTAAGAGTAATCGAACTCCCTGAGGCAGAAAGAGAAACAGAGACCACATTGGAACAAACTTTTCATGAGATCATTCAAGAAAATTTCCCTTATCTAATCAGTGATGCAAAAATTCAAACACAAGAGATTCAGAGAACCCCTGCAAGACAAAAAATGAGAAGACCAACTCCTAGACACATAATAATTCACCTAAATAAAGTAGGCACAAAAGAAAAAATCCTAAAGGCAGCAAGAGAAAAAGGCCAGATCACCTACCATGGAAGACCAATCAGAACAGCAGAAGAATTATCTGCAGAAACCCTGCAGGCTAGGAGAGCTTGGAGCCCTATCTTCAAAATCCTAAAATATAAACAATTTCAACCAAGAATAACCTACCCGGCCAAGCTAAGCTTCATCAGTGAGGGAGAATTAAAATCTTTCCCAGATATCCAATCCCTAAGAACTTATGCTGCCACCAAACCATCTCTACATGAAACACTTAAGAAAGTACTAAACACAGAAGAAAAGGAAAAAAGAACAACGTTCTTCACAAGAGTACAGGGAAAAGAATAAAATATACACGAACCAACCCCAAAACCAAAAGAAAGACAAAAAAAGAAAAAAAAGAAAAAACCAAGTGGAAGAACAACAACTCAATAAGAACTCCATGATAGGGACAAATTCTCACATTTCAATAATTAGTCTGAATGTGAATGGACTAAACGCACCACTGAAAAGACATAGAATGACAAAATGGATAAAATATCACCAGGCAACAATATACTGTCTTCAAGAGACTTATCTCACTAGAAAGGACATACACAGACTCAAAGTAAGAGGATGGGAAACAAATTTTCAGGTGAATGGAACACAAAAGAAAGGAGGAGTTGCAATCCTAATTTCAGACAAAATACCATTTAAGCTATCAAAAATTAAAAAAGATACAGAGGGTCACTACATAATGATAAATGTTCACTCCATCAACAAGAAATATCTATCCTAAACATATATGCACCCAACATAGGTGTGCCAACATTCATAAAGCAACTTCTAGGAAAACTAAAGAAAGACATTGACTCTAACACCATCATAACTGGGGACTTTAATACCCCACTCACAACCCTAGACAGATCATCAGGACAAAAAAATCAGAAAGGAGATCTGGCACCTCACTGAGACTCTGGACCAAATGGACTTAATTGATACCTACAGAACACTCCATCCAAAGACCACAGAATACACATTCTACTCATCACCACATGGAACATATTGTAAGATTGACCACATAATTGGACACAAATCAAGTAAAAGCAAAATTAAAAGGACTGAAATTCTACCATGCACTTTCTCAGACCACAGTGGAATAAAAATAAACATTGACATCAACAAGGTCCCCTAAAACCCACAAAGACGTGGACACTAAACAGCATGATGCTAAACAACTCCTGGGTCAATGATGACATCAAAACAGAGATCAAAGGATATCTGGAAACAAAGGAAAATGAAGAAACATCTTACCAAAATCTCTGGGAGACCTTGAAAGCTGTAGTAAGTGGGGAATTTATATTCCTACAAACACACATGACGAAAATGGAAGGAACAGAAATTGACAACCTAACAAGCCACCTAAAGAAGCTGGAAAAGCAAGACCACAAAAACCCTAATTTCAGCAGAAATCCAGATCACCAAAATAAAAGCCCAAATCCAGGACATAGAAGACAAAAAGATAATGGAAAAAATCAATGAAACAAAAAGCTGGTTCTTCGAAAGAATAAACAAGATTGATGGTCCCCTCCCCTAGCTAGACTGACCAAGAAAAAACGAGAAAAAAACCAAATAAGCACAATCAGAAACACAAAAGATGAAGTCACATCTGACCCTGAAGAAATACAAAAGATCATTAGAGACTACTACGTACACTTGTATGGAAACAAACTTGAAAACCTTAAGGAAATGGAGGACTTTCTGACATCACACAACCTACCTAAATTGGAACAGGAAGAAATTGAGACCCTAAATGAACGAATAACAATCAAGGAAATCCACTACGTAATAAGAAAACTTCCTACAAAAAAAAGCCCTGGACCAGGTGGCTTTCCAGCAGAATTCTACAAGACATTCAAGGAGGAGCTGATACCAATCCAACTGAAGGTATTCCAGGTGATTGAAAAAGATGGAACGCTCCCCAAATCATTTTACGAAGCCAACATCACATTGATACCCAAGCCAGGTAAAGATCCAACAAAGAAAGAGAACTACAGGCCAATATCTTTGATGAACATAGATGCTAAAATTCTCAACAAGATCCTAGCAAACTGGATTCAGCAATACATCTCAAAAATCATCCATCATGACCAAGTAGGCTTCATTCCTGGGATGCAAGGCTGGTTCAACCTTCGTAAAACCATAAATGTTATTAAATACATCAACAGATGTCAAAACAAAAACCACATGATTATATCATTAGATGCAGAAAAAGCTTTTGATAAAATCCAGCACCCCTTGTTGATAAAAACCCTTGAACATCTAGGCATACGGGGAACATACCTCAAAATAGGAAAAACCATCTATGAGAAACCCACAGTGAGCATACTAATAAATGAACAAAAATTAGAACCATTTCTTCTGAAAACTGGAACAAGACAAGGATGCCCACTCTCACCCCTCCTGTTCAACATAGTATTGGAAGTCCTGGCTTGAGCAATCAGAGAAGAGAAGGCAATCAGGGGTATCCAAATAAGAAAAGAGGAAGTCAAGTTATCTCTCTTTGCAGATGATATGATTGTGTACCTTGAAAACCCAAGAGAATCTGTCAAAAACCTCCTTACACTGATAAAGGCCTTTGGCAAAGTCTCAGGATACAAAATGAATGTACAAAAGACAATCGCATTTCTCTACACCAATAATAAACAAACAGAAACCCAAATAAAATACACAGTTCCATTCACAATAGCCACAAAAGAAATGAAATACCTTGGCATCTTCCTAACCAGAGACGTGAAAGACCTTTACAAGGAAAACCACAAAACACTGCTCAAAGAAATCAAAGTTGACATAAACAAGTGGAAAAATATCCCATGCTCATGGATTGGAAAAATCAACATTGTGAAGATGTCCATCTTACCTAAGGCAATCTACAACTTCAATGCAATACCCATCAAATTACCAGCAACATTCTTCTCAGACCTAGAAAAAACAATGCAGGAATTCATATGGAAACACAAACGTCCAAGAATAGCCAGAACAATCCTCAGCAAAAAAAAAAAAAAAAAAAAGCAGGTGGTATCACATTACCAGACTTCAAACTTTACTATAAAGCTACAATCATCAAAACAGCTTGGTATTTGTATAGGAACAGGTATATAGATCAATGGAATAGAATTGAGATTCCAGAAGCAAAACCTCAATTTCTCAACCAACTCATCTTCAACAAAGCCTCCACTACCTACCACTGGGAAGAGGAGAACCTATTCTGTAAATGGTGCTGGGAAAACTGGCTCATCATATGCAGAAGATTGAAACAGGACCCCTATCTTTCCCCATGCCTAAAGGTTAATTCCAAATGGATGAGACACCTAAATGTAAAACCTCAAACCATAAGAACCTTAGAAAATGAAGGAAATACCCTCATGGAAATCAGAACTGGCATCCAATTCCTGAACAAAACCTAAAACCCACAGCTCATAAGAGATAAAATAGACAAGTGGGACCTTATTAAACTGACAAGCTTCTGCAAAGCCAAAGAAACCATCAAGAGAGCAGGGAGACAGCCTACAGAGTGGGAAAAAATATTTGCCAACACCAGTTCTGACAAAGGCTTAACATCCTGGATCTTTATGGAACTCAAACGTGCTGAAAAGAAAAAAACAAACAACCCGATTATAAAATGGGCAAAAGATATGAACTGACACTTCACAAAGGAAGACATCCAAGCAGCCAACAAACACACGAAGAAATGTTCAACCTCACTAATCATCAGGGAGATGCAAATCAAAACCACACTGAGATACCACCTAACCCCAGTCAGAATGGCAATTATCAACAAGTCAAAAAATAATAGCTGCTGGAGAGGGTGTGGTGAAAGGGGAACACTTCTACACTGTTGGTGGGAGTGTAAACTAGTGCAACCTCTGTGGAAAGTAGTGTGGCGATTCCTAAAAGCTCTAAATACCAAGCTCCCATATGACCCTGCAATCCCCCTACTGGGAATATATCCTGAAGAACTCAAATCACTCTATAAAAAAGATACCTGCACACGCATGTTTATTGCAGCGTTGTTCACAACAGCAAGAACCTGGAAACAGCCATGCTGCCTGTCAAAAGAGGACTGGATTAAAAAAAGGTGGCACATATACACGATGGAATACTACGTAGCCATAAAAAAGAACAGAATCATGAATTTTGCAGCAACCTGGATGGAACTAGAGTCTATAATACTGAGTGACCTCTCACAGAAACAAAGATCCGAGTATCACATGTTCTCACTCATATAATGGACCTTAAACATCGAATGCAATACTATACAAAAATGACTGACTGTACTGGGAAACTATGGTGGAGGGAGGGAGAAGGGATTAACAGTAGCAAATATCTGTCTGGGAACAGGGAAACATCCCATATCAACAGGGTGCCTGAATGAAACACAATTGTATACCTAACCCTTAACTGCACCCTACAACTTCATAATAAAAAATAAATAAATAATTTTAAAAAAAGAAATGAAAAGCTACTATAATAGAAATGTAGATTAAAACTGTTAGATAAATAAAGGAAACAAAGGACATGTAAAAAATTAATTATCATTTGACCCTTTTAGTAGTTATTAGTGGGTTTTGAAATGCCAGGGTGAATGGAATAGTCAATCAAACCAAAGCACAGGTTCCCATCCATTTGGGTGGCAACAGGGCTCAAATTGTCCTACCTCCACAGTCCCACCAAACATCCACTTGAGGGATTTTAAAGTTTGAGTAGTTGTCCTCAGTTGGCCCAGAGACATCAAGGATATGGGTATGGGTGTCACAGGATCAGTGAAACCATCCCCTTGTCTGGAGAGACAAGAGGAGTGATTCATCTTATCTTTGGAGAAGAAAGGATACACCTTCAGATCTGACATCTGTACAGGTGGACAGAGTAGGGAGAGACTGTGGCAAGTCTTATTTCCCCATGCATTCTTACCTTGATATAGAGCCAACAGACAACTCATTCCTTTGGAGTCTGTGTCCCAGTTCATAGGGAATGGGACTCTTTGAGCCTGTGACCTACCCATGGCACAAGCATAGCCATCACTTTTGTTAAGTCTTGTTACTGTATATTTTATCCATTCAACCCAGGTATTTGTGTCCCCATATCCTGTTTTAATCTCTAAAGTTTGTTTTAAGTCTGTTACTTTCATAATAATTACCTTGTCAGGATCATTCTTGGGGTTAGTTCTGTTTAATTTCCAAAACTGTAAAGGGTTTGGATTAGGAGTTGGGGTAGTATTGAAGGACAGTGAAGATGCTGGAGATGTTGCAATTAATTTTATCCAAAATTTACATAGAGGGTCCTGTCCAGATATGGCTGTTCCTAACCAGTATTTCCAAGGTATCACAGAATCTCTGTCTATGAGTTGAGGCTGGGTTGTTGTTAATAACAATGGGTTATGTTGTAAATGTTGACACCTAGGAGGAGTATCCCCTCTTATAAGTTGAATTTTATTTTTAAGCTTTTTTTCTCTTGTTCTACTGGAGCTATCCATCCTTTAAATTGAGTGATCCAAAAGATACCAGACCAGTCCGTAAGCATTATTTAGGGGTAAGTAAAGTTATGCCATTTATAACACAAGGGCCAGACCCCCTATATTTTGTTTTGATACAATTTCAGATCATTTTTGGTAGTGGTATCAGGACAAAGGTATTTGTCAACCATAGATCATTTTCTTTGATAATGAAGACTTCCACATGACAAGACAGAACAGGCATCAAATTTAATAGTTATTGGGGAGTTAGTTTTAGTGATATTAATAATAAAACATCCTTTGTTTTTGTTTATTACTATGGTTAGAATTAGTAATATCTTCAAGGTAGACAAACTTCCATGGTTGCTCAGGATTGAAAAGACCCTTGCAAATATGTTTAACAATAAAACAATAAACATACATATGGTAAGAAATGCAATTGGCAGTACTATGATTAAAAGTACAGAGGAATAAATTTGTTTTTTTTTTAAATTTTAGTTTCAGTGGTTCAGTTTGAGAGACTTCCCATTTAATGGTAGTGTTCTCTGGTACTGTAACTTCCTTTGGTGATTTCTTGACATGGGTATGATGCATCCACCCTTTTTTAACAGTTCATATGGCAGTTTCAGTTGTCAGAAGCACTTGATAGGGTCCTTCCCAGCTTGGTTGGAGCTTAGTTTTCTTTCAGGACTTGATCAGCACCCAATATCTGGGTTGGAACTGGTAAACTGCAAACTTAAGTGGAAGGATTTTAGCAAGGAACCTTTCAATCAAAGAGAGCATAAGGTAGAAGAAATAATCAAAACATTCTTCGATTTGTTTTTTAAGTTGGAGTCTCCCTCCATCACCCAGACTGGAGTGCAGTGGCACTCTCATGGCCTCCCCAACATCGACCTACTGGACTCTGGTGATCCTTCTGCCTCAGCCTTCCAAGTAGCTGGAACTACAGATACATGCTACCATGCCCGGCTAATTTTTAAAATTTATAGTAGATGAGGTCTTGTCAAATTGCTCAGGCAGGTCTTGAATGCACAGTCTCCCAAAATGCTGGGATTACAGGCTGAGCCACTGAGTCCAGCCTAATATATTCTTTTAAAAATTGGTTTTTCTAAAGAAGGGAGGACTAGACAGGAGTAAAAATTAAGGCTTGCTTTAAGTTTTGTTTTTTTTTTTAAATTTTGTAATTTTTCCTCAATCCACTCAAGAAGGTTTGAGTCCTCTTTTAATAGTTTAGATTATAAGTCTCTAGTTTTAGCTGCATAAGATTTAATCCACAATTTACAAAACTTTTAAGTTTCCTTTTTGTCTTGTGCCTAGGATAATTGACTATTTCACTTATTCTCTCAGGGTTGATTCTTTGTTTGCCCACATTAATCCAATGTCCAAGATATTTTAATTACTTTTGGAAAATTTTAGTCCCAGTTGTTCTAGAAAGTTAAGCAAATTTATGGTTGTATTAGAGATTTGGACTTTACTTACTCCTGAAATTAGAATTGTTCACATATTGCAAGAGGTTAAGTGTCAGGCAAAGGTAGAAACTCTTCTTGTACAGTTTCCAGAATTTTACCAGATAAATTGGGAGAGTCAGTGAAACCTTAAGGCAACACAGTTCAGTGATATTGCTGCTTCCCCCTGCCTTTTATAAGATTTTTCCATTTAAATGCAGAGATTTCTTCTTTCAGGGGCTAGTGGGCAGGCCCAGAAAGCATTCTTAAGATTCACTATACTAAGCTATTTATATTCTTGAGGAATCTAGCTTAGGAGAGTATAGGGATTTGGAACCACAGGATGTTGGGTCTGAACTATTTGGTTCATGGCCTGTGAATCCTGCACTAGACTATATGACTGGAAGTATAGGAGTAACCTATGGTGATAAGCATGGTTCCAAAAGTCCATTCCTAAGAAGACCTTCAATCATGGGTTGGAGTTCTTTTCTTCCCTCCATATGAATAGGATATTTTTTTCCTGCATATAACTTCATCAGGTTGTTTTAAAGAAATCTGAGCTGGAGTAATTTGTAACCCCACTCTATTTTCTTCTTTTACCCATACTTCTGGGTTAACTCTTTGCCTCTCTTCCTCCATGAGGTGTGCAATCTTGACTGTGAGTCAGCCTTGTTTTGGCCTCACATTTAGATTTAGTGGAACAATTAGGCCCCTACCTAAAATGTTGATTCCAGCCTCTGGGACAAATAAAAGTAATCCAATCTGTGCTTTAGTTTAAGTTCTTAAGCATGCATTCAAATATGGGCACTAAAAATCCTTCTCCTTTTATCCCAGAAATTTGAAGCTTTTTCTGTGAGAAATGGACATTTTGAGGTTTAAAAATTAGAGAGGAGCATGCTACTCCAGTATCCATAAGTGTTATAGCTGGATGGTGAGAAAGGAACCACTAACGTGCAGAGAGGGTCAAATTGTGAGTTCTTTATTTAGGCTGGCAACTGAGAGAGGCTATGTCCATAAAAGCTCTTGGTCCTGAACAAAGTGAGTAGAGGGTATATAAAGGCAAAAATTACATAAGCTGCACAGTTTGATTTACACTTTCTTGGCAAAACATTGGACAGTTAGATTAGATACAGAATTTGCAACTAGAGAGTTTCCAAGCATAGGGGGAACAGAAATGTGGGTGTGTGGTGTGATTATGGGAAGGTTACATAGGGGGTAATTTCTGGGTTAAGATGGAAGATCCATTACAAAATGGAATTACTTATGTCAAGCAAGCTATTGCAGGCTATTATAGGTTTTGCAGATAGATATTTTATTCTCCACTTTTAGTTGTTCATGAGTCAATGCATGGACTCATCCATCATAAGTATATTATTATACTGGGGTCTTATATACATAAGTTTTACTGAACTGATTCATTGCTTAACAAGATGAATAATCCAATTTATTATGCAGGGTCTATGAAAAAACCAAGGAGGAGAAGTACAAGGGTCTAACTAGACCAGTAACAAGAGTTGTTAGCCATAGGTTCCAGTCAAATAAGGATTGGGACCAGGATTTAGTTTGTTCTCTTTCATTTTGTTGTTGGTCCAAATTTTCTCAGACCCTCTGGAGGGTGTTTTTAATAACCCCTGGTTTGTTGGCATAGAAGCAACAAGCTTCTCCGAGGCCTACACAGAGTCCTCCTTGTGATAGGAAAGGCAAGTCTATGTCTTTACAATTTTGGAGGACAACTTCAGCCAGGGATTCTACCTGTTCATGGAGTTGGTCACAAATTGTAGGATACCTAGGTCAGCATCAATTTCTTGGGCAAGGTTAGATAGACCCAGTTCTCCATGAACCAGAGCAGTGGCGCCAATTGTAGTCATTCCTGCTATGCTTAGCCTGACTAAGGCAGGTACTAACAAGGGAACAGTGTGTTTTTAATGAGCAATTGGAAGATCAGCAGGATTGAGTAGAAGAGCACCTTCAGGACCGCTATAAGCATAAACCTAAGATAGCACATGAACAGTAATAAATAAGGTAGGTGGATTAATTAACCTTTTGGTAGTACCACATTTTGTAGGACCTGTAGAACTAGCTAACCAGGTGTTAGCAGGGGCCACATAGGCCATGGATTAGGCCATGGTTAGGGTGAGGGATAAGTTATACATGTCAGAGAATGGAGAAGTTGCTAAATTGAAACCTGAGGTTACAAGGCAAGAGGCTTTACCAGTTACATCACCTAGAGTAATGTGAACCATTTCCAGAGAACATTTACTTTTGCCTGTGTTGCTGATGATAAGAGTTTCAACTCCTAGGCTCACACAGTATGGGGGTTTTGATTTTAAGCAGAGTCAGCAATCTGAGACCAACTGGGGCATAGTGGCATTAAGCAGATGGTGCATATTAGTTAACATAGGAAAAAGACTAGGGGGTTGATGGGCCAGTTTTGGAAGCAGTTGAAATGAACTCAAGAGCTGTTGAGGTGAACCTGAGGTAGTGGCTTGGTTGACAGAAGGCAGAGGCTGTGGCAGAGTCTGGTGGTAACTGAACAAGGGATTTTTCAGCTCTGCCAATGACCCTATTGGTTTGGCCATGGCTTTGTAGGTAAATACGCGTCATCAGATAGTGAATAAGGTGCCACGGTCATAACCACTCATGTAAAGTCATATACCCCAGTTATTTCCTGTACTCCAGGAAGAATGGAGATGATTAGTAACCTTTATGTATATAGGCCATTCTGGGCTGGCATTTGGCCAAAGGGTGATTTCAGATGTGTCATTAGGCCCCCCACTGTATGTTGCAATGGTGACGCATATCCAGTCAGGGCAAAAGATGTCATTTTCCTGTTTAAAACTGTGGTCAGTAGGGTTACTGGGGCAGAGATAAAAGTCTACGTCACTTACATAATTGGGGGTTGCCCACTGTGTACATGATTCAGTGTAGTAAGGGTTTTGTCTACCATAAAGGACATTTTTTTCCTATTTTTAGCAGGTCAGGAAGGTTTACCTTAAACTGGACTGGAGGTGAACTGTGGGTCCAGTTTTGGATAGCTAGGACCTCTCCTGTTGTGAAAGAGGTTAGAGAGAAAGAGTACAGGGTGTCTTTAAACTCTCCAAGTAAAACAAACCAAGTTAAACTTATTGTGAGCACAGTAGTGCAGTAGCATATTCTATGCATAGGAGATAAGATAGCATTAATAGGAACTTTTTGCCACATGTTCAGTCTGTGACTGCCAATGATATGCCTAAAGCTAGGGTAATTGGGATAAATAAGGTAAGGGTTAAGGGGTGATAACAATACATTCAGTTTCCCATTACTGCCAAATTCTTTCTTATAGTATTATAATTATTCAAGGTCTGCCTATGAGTGAGAATATATGGTACTCTGTTTTTTGTTTCTGTGATAGATCGCTGAGTATGATCGACTCCAAATCCATTCAAGTTCCTGTGAAGTCCATATATTTGTCCTTTTATGGCTGCATAATATTCCATTGTGTATATGTACCACATTTTCTTTATTTAGTCCAGTTTTGATGGACAGCATGGTTGGTTCCATGTTTTTGCTATTGTGTGCAGCTACTTTTTTTCTAGAATGATTTGAGTTCCTCTGAGTATATTCCCAATAGGGGAATTGCTGGATCATATGGAAGGTCAAAGGAGGGGGTGGGATTGGCAGTTGAGAGAAACTGCTAGGGGAGGGAGGGGGCATACCTCAACAACAAGGGTACCTGCATAATCATTGTTTGTATAGCTAACCCTGAATTGTACCCCACATCTTTATAATTAAAAAAAAATTTAAAAACCCAATACATTCATTACTATGTATGTATTACAATGTATGTATTACAAAGTAGTCTATTGTAATACATTCAGGGAATTATTAACCAGTAAAAACAGTCTATTCTGAGCAGTTGAATCTCATGTTTCAGTTGTGTGTTGCTTGGTCAGCCGTGGTGTGGTTGAAACAGGATGGTGGGCTTGGAAGGTAATTTTAAGAGGGTTTTTGGGATTCCTGACTGTTGTTCAGTTGACTGAGCAGGCTGGTGGAGTGATGTTGTTGTCTTTGGCTTTTGAAATTCTGGCCAGTATTCTGTCAACCTTGAGTGTCATCGGGGTGGTGAGGATTATGATGAAGGGTCTCTTCCAGGTGGAGGTCAGTCCTTTCTTCTGGAGCTTTTTGACAAAGACCAAGTCCCTAGGCTGGAATGGATGACAAGGCATGGAAGATGGAGTTGGTCAGACAACCTGGATGTTATAGTGGACAGTTGCCTGGACCTGTTGGAGAGACTGGAGATATTTTAACAGAGACTGATTGGTAATTTTTTAAGGAAGGGGTACATTGGAATGGGTTAATATAGGTTATATTTGAGAAGTCTGGGTTTCTAAAAAGACAAAGTTGACAAGGTTACTTTTTACTTAGAGTGTATTTTTCTGGGACACAGCCTCTTTTTATTATTGTGGTAGGTTTAGGAGCAAAATAAAAATGGCTTCTCACTTTTTGTCTGTAATTTTATTTTCCATTTCTATTTTTGGAAATATTTTTATGATTCTGCTAATCAGGGCAAAGATCAATCTTCTGTAAGTGTTTCCTGCTGAGGTGAGCTGTAGAGATGTGCCTTACCTATTTATTTTCAAGGGCATGTATAGGAAACAATGGGACCTTAACTGAATATTATTTGGATTTAATAAAATACAAAGCAAGAGTACAGGCAAAAATTATTAGGCAAACAATGATGAAAAAGGCCATTGTCCCAGAAACCATGCTGGAAAAGTGAAAGTAATTCCGTCTAAAACCTTTAATTTATCAAGGTAAGTTGAAATATATTTTTTGTAAATTATCTATAGTAGTACTTTAATAAGGGAATACAGCCTCCCCTTTTTAAGATAACCAGTTATTTTATTATAGAACAAATATGTACACATTAATACGTTGTCTATAAGTAATTTCATTAGTTTCCTAAGTTAGTATGGCAGTTGTTGCTAGGGTCCAAAGGCAAGATGGTCACCCTTTTGTCATATTTTCCAATTGCTTAGATAAATATGTTACTGCCTTTCTATCTGGATGGTACCTTTATCCTAGCAGCCCCTGCCTTTATATCTGGATGGTACCTTTGTCCTTTCTCTTCTCTCTGGTGTGTAGAGGGTAAAATTCTTTTGGATAAAGCTATATGATTTCAACATGGATGACCAGGACCAAAAGGGTGGCACCTGTGCTAAATTACAAATTAATTTGGGTTCCAGTGCCCAGGTTTACCTGAGGGGTTGTTGGAGTGATGGTGACCCAGTGCCAGGCAGTTTAGGAGGTTTGCAGGCCTCCATAGGTGGCCATTATTTGTAAGCTAAGTGTTCTCTCCTCTCTTCAGAAGAGAGTGCACCTGTTTCCCAATGGCTTGTTGGCCTGTCCAGTAGACAAGGTCCAGGAGGTTAGGCTTCTTTGGGGCAACTATGTTTCCAGTGCCCCCACAAGTTGTATCCATGGGCAATGGACACCATCCCTTAGCAGGTTTGTTTTTACCAAGTCTTTGATAGGCACTCAGAGTTTTGGATGCTAATTGCAACTGCCAATTGGGGTGTCTCTTTGGCCCTCTGGTTCTGCTGCCCTCCATGTTGGCACTGTTTTGTTTTGGCTAAAAAACCTTAAAAGTTCATTTTAAAATAGGTTTTACACATGAAACTTTTTAACAACTTCTCTGTTTGTGACAGTCTGAAGCAAAGCCCTTTAGAGTGAACAGACCACATGGATGTGTAATGATCTGTCCCTACTTATTTATAATTATGAATTGGCAAAGTTGTTAAAAAGCTTTAAAAATTTAGTAATTTGTAGTTTCAGTTGCAAGGCACAAATTGTCCATACCTTACAACTAGAACCACAATGCAGCAACTAGGTGAGAGTGATCAGTTCTCATTTTCACTGTGCTCATATACCTTATCTATCTGGCAGATGTACTAGGCATAGACCAACTTTTAAACCTTATCATGTCATGGAAGGTGTTTAGCATTTAAAGCTTTACTGATTTTATAAGAGGGTGCTAATTAGATACAACAGGTGACTTATTCGTTTGTTTATAAAATACAACTTTAGCAAGCCTGATATAACAAGCAGTGGTGTTATTTAACATTAATGTGCTAACACATGGTAAAGTTTGAAATAAAATTTATTAGAGCTCTTGCAAATTTGGCTGGAAAAACAAATTAAACTTGTAATTAACTGTTAACAATTGCAAATGGCTGTTAGCAAATTTGCACTGTAACAGCAGTTAGAACAGGAGAAAAAATTATAACTAACTTGATTATGTACCAAGATTTTTTTTCTTCAGAAATTCCCCTTCATGATTCTTATCTTGATTTTATATACCATTGGTGATGACATGTTTGGACTCTGTTGTCCCTGTATTTTTTCCATATTATAGATCCTTTTTTGGGAAAGTAACTCAGATACTTAATGGAACTTTAAAATAATTTTGAGATTTTAAAAATCACATGAAGAGTTTACCCATAAGCATTGCTTTATTCATATTTTTTATTTATTCCTAGTAGTTTGCTTAATTACTTATGAAAACTATTTCCTGGCCAATCAGTTTTTAGCATTTTACTGATAATTCAGAAGGTTTAGCAGTATGGATCCAACAATTTTAAATTAGTCATACTTATAACAAAGCATTTATATAACTAGAGATTATTCTGGTCTTGGTTAGGCTTGTAATTTTATAATGTTTGGCAAAATGTATGTTGACAGTTTTAAAGATATATATTTTTAATATTATTCTTAATTGTTAAAGTCATTTATTTGACGTCAATTTGGTAGCATGCTGGACAAAACATATAACAGGTATACATGTAAACACTAAGCAAATCTAGATTTAATAACATTTTCTTTAAATTTCAGCCACAAAACAGCAACAAGTTTATTATTATTATTTTTAAGATATCCAAATTTAAATTATATTTCTGACAAAATTGGAACCTGCCTGCATGGCTACACTTTGTCTCAGTAGACAATTCAATAAAAGCTATGCAGGTTTAAATGATGTTTACATTTTTAGTTAGAACTGACTGAACTGTATAAGCAATACCAATGGAAAAGGGAGAAAGAAAGACAAAAACAAACTTAGAGAAAACTAAAAAAATCAAAGTTGGAGCTCTGAAACCAGGAAACAGAATTATGGCCATAAGCAGAACAAACAAAACAAATTCAACCTGAGTAACATGAATATCCAGAGGCCTGTATAGGGCCATCCAACATTACCAATCAATTTCACAGAGGGTCAGGAAATTGCTCTTTGAGAGATGCACTCTGTAATTCTCTGTGAAGCTGACAGAGAAGTTCCTGAACATACAGTCCAGGGGATTTGTAGGCTTGGAGGCCTTAGACCCCATATTGTTAAAAACCAGTAAATCACAGGAGGCCCTGATGAGAAGCAGACCTCCAATTACAAAAAGATAAGCAAAGGTTAATAAGAGTTTATAGCCTAAATGTCAATCTTGAGATGTAGTAGAAGCAAGTCCTATAGCAAAGAGCACAGCAAGTATGCAAAAATGGAAAGGGGCCAATATCATAAGCAGTCTGAAGTCAAAGCAGGTGCCCAAACAGAAACCAGATACTAAAACAAGACACTGTGTTCTACCAACATTATAAGCAATCAGAAGTCAAAGTGGGTACCTAAACAGAAACCAGATACTAAACTGAGACACTGTTCTACCAACATCTTGGGTCAAGGAACAGAGTCTAAGGAGTGGCCTTGTCAGGCTCCGTTCTCCTTAACAGAGTTGTGGCCACATACAGATTAAACAGACTCTTACCTCCTAGGAGAATGCAGACAGATTCAGGAATTTTGAGACAACGGGAAGTTGGTAGTCATTTTCAACTCCCTCTGAGCCAGATGAGAGTTTTTGGGGCCCTGGAACATCCCAGGGAGTGCCACCGCTACACCTTCCCCTTTGAGCCAGGGAGTGTTGGAGTGAGGCCACCTCCTGATGTTGGTGACTGTTCTCACTGAGGCCTCCAAATGTTATAGCCAGATGGCGAGACAGGGGCTGCCAACATGCAGAGAGGGTCAAATTGTGAATCCTTTATTTAGGCTGGTGACTGAGACAGGTTATTTTCATAAAAGCTCTTGGCCCCAAACAGAGTGAGTAGAGGATATATAAAGGCAAAAATTATGTAAGCTGTACAGTTTGATTTACATTTTCTTGGCAAAACATTGGACAATTAGATACATACTTTGCAGCTAGGTAGTTTCCAATCACCGAGGGGAACAGGAATGTGGGTGTGCAGTGCGATTATGGGAAGGTTATATAAGGGCGTCATTTCTGGGTTAAGATGGAGGATCCATTACAAAATGGAGTTACTTATGTCAAGCACACTATTACAGGCTATTATAGGTTATGCAGATAGATATTTCATAAGGAAGGTGGTATCTTCCTCATTGGGCCCCAACTTCATTGGGCCCCAACTTCAGATATATCAAATGTTCCTGGTGGGGTCTAGAAAAGGGGAACTCTGACCCCTCTATTCTGCATCTAGTGCCATGAAGGAGGTTATTTTTTCCTCCTTCCTCAGTTTGGGGCAGTTTCTTTAAAGTGCCCTGATTTCTTTGTGGTTACATTCAGCTCCCTTTGGATTAAAATTCCCTGTCCTGTTCCTCTTACTGTTGCTTCTTTCTCTAGTTTGCCCTTTTTGGCCTTTAGAGCCCATCCATGGGAGCCTCTCACTTCTTTGTTTCTAAACCAACTTTTCAATAGTGCTTGTCATATTCTGAGTTTTCTGCCTCAGCTTTTCTTCATCTTGTCTAACAGACACTTTCTATGCTTGCTTCCCTCAACAGCTCTTTAATGGGCCTTTCATTCCATCCCTCTAGCTTTTGTAACTTTTTAGCAATGTCAGACCAGTTTCTAGTAACGAAGTTTACTTTCAACAATTTTTGTCTTACAAGATTTCCTGGATCTCATCCAGAATATATTTTTTTCACCTGGTCCCTGAATCATTGTAAAAAAAAAAAAAAAAAAAAAGACTGTGGAAGTTTTCTCTCTTTTTTTGCTGAATTTTAAAAGTCCTAGAATCATTTAGAGACCTTGGGGCAGACTCCTCAATGACCTTAATCATTAGTTTCCTCAAGTCTTGCATTTTATCCTATCTCCTGGGTTATTATTGTCCCATCTATGGTCAGTATTTGGATACTTATGTTCAGCAGGCTGTACAGCTGGGATTGGGGGATGGTTTTGGATGGTTTTGTTCCCAGATGGACATAACTGCTTGCCTAATCAGTCCTCTTTCCTCCCCAGTAAACAAAATATTAGTAAAATATTAATAATTGACATTCATTTTATCCAAGTATATATGTTAGGTTCAAGGAATTTATTAATCTGATCAGCCAATCCTAGTAGGTCCCGCAGGAGTGATTTCATTTCTTTTTTTAAATGTCTTACTTCTGTATTGGTGAGTGGAGCACTCATAAAACCAATTTCTCCTTGTCCCAGTGGGACTTCCCTTAGGGAGAATAGTTTTGACTTTTTGTCTGAATCCCCATGAGGAAAGGAAAAACTTTCAGTATTTTTTTGGCATTGTTCCAATTCCCTTTTCAAATTAGGATAAATATGTTGAGAACTTGGGGGTTTTGACTCCTGAATTCCTGATAGATTCTTGTTCCAGGGCATTCTCCCTCCCTCACATTCCTGGTCTTTCTGAGGATTATAAAGTGGGGGAATACAGGAAAGTGGATCCCAAGGCTTTTCCCTTTCCTCTGGGGGCTCAGATTCTTTTTCTTTTTCTTTCCTTTCCACATTTTCTGTTTTAAATTTGGCAAAGCCCATTTTTATTAGAACCAAACTCTGGCCAAAAAGCTGAGGGCTGATGTACAGGATTTTGTTGCTGTTGTTTACATAAAACAGCAAAATCCAATCATTTTTTTCTTTCCCTTCTTCTTAGTTCTGGAATCATTTCCCCAACATTCCAATATTCATCCCAGTGGACTATCTGGAGGAATTTTAAGGGAATCCTTTTGAGCTCTCTTCCTAGGCCTAGGAATTATCCATTCTTGGTTACTGGGTTAGTTTTTCCAAATCTGGAGTTTTCCAAAAGGGTGCTCAACCTCCCGTAATGGAGAGCTCTTGCAGACCCTAAGACTTTGGGCTGTGCAGTTCTGGAGTTTTCCAAAAGGATGCTCAATCTCCTATAATGGAGATTTCTTGCAGATTTCCAGATTAAAACCACCTTGTATCCTAGGATACATGTTAGTTGCACAAACTCAACCCCAAAGAATCTTTCTAACACCCAAAGCAGTACTTATTGTCCAATTTTCCTACCTTGGCTTGGCATGAGTTTGCTGCATTGTCATGGTGTTGCCTGCCCTTTCTTTCTTTCTTTTTTTTGCTTCTCCTCCACTGAATCTCCTGCAACAGCCTTGGGCTTATCTGCAGAACTATGGGAGCCAGATACACCTGACTGGAGCAGGTCACCTAAAATTAGGTGAAATGTGTCTCCTCCTCCAATGGGGGTCCAGTCCCACAGATGTAGATATCCCAGATGAGCTCCCAACTGCTAGAAATGGGAGTCCTAGGGGACACCCCCACTTCCAGACTGGGTTGTCCAGAAACAACAAAGAGATTCTGAGATCAGGAGAGTGAAGCAGCTTTTTAATAATGCTCTTGCTAAAATGAGTGTCCCTCAGATGAGCAGACACACCAAAGCAGTTTTAGCTAGAGTATTTGAGCCCTACAATGCAAGTCCCTCCTCAGTTTCCCAATAGGCTGGGTACTTCCAGATGTTACATCACTTTCCTGGACATTGCCTACATGTCATACATTGATTGAGTTAGCTGGTTAGTTCATTTGTATGTTCTATTAATTGTTTAACATAGGTATGACAAACTTACTTCATTTGGATGCCCTATTTGCTGATTGACCTACAAGATCTTGTTTTAATTTGTTCCCATCAAGGTTTAAATGAAAAAGCCCACTTAAAGTAAAAGCCCACAAGAAGCCGAAAGTGATTCAGCAAAAAGCAGTTATGTACAGCTTGTGACTAACAGTGAAAATAAATCATCCTTTTTCTTACATAAGGGCCTCACGGGGACCTCTTCATTCTAGTCATAAAGGACTCTACATGCCCCAGAAGGCCCTGTGCTTGATCAGATGCTCAGTAAATCTGAATCCACACCAGAACCTGGAAATGGTGATTGGAGTGTTGGAAAAGGTCATAGAGGCAAATCACCTGGAAGTTGAAAGAGGCTCCCAGTGTTCCTGAGGGCTGCCTCATTTGGGAGGCATGCGCAAGCGCTCATCACCCAATGCTCCAGGGCCCCTTGAGTGCTCTCAGCACCCAGAGGGAAAACTGAGACACATAAAAGGCAGGGAGATGACTGGCGGTGTCACCGCAGACAGGAGCTCCCTCCACAAGCAGCACATTTTGACCCAGAACACCTAGTGCTGTCCAGAAGTAAGGATCACTTGCCAGTTTTAACTTGTGTCTACATCATTCTCAAACATAAACCTTCTCTGTCTGGTTTCCTACATCTTGTTTCTCCCAACCCATCAACACTGTTAAAATTCCTGTCTTTTGTTGTCAAGGATGTACAAAAGTTGCCTGCTGTGTTTGTGAAATGTTATAGGTTATCTTTAATTATTTCCTGGGACCACACTCTCTCCCTTCCTTAGCCTCCATTCTCCTTCATGAATTCCAAAGGAGTTCATTCTAACCTGCCTGTAAAGAAACTTAGAAATCTCTCTTATATGCTACTTAGCCTTTTGTTAACTCAGCACAAGTTGATGCTAACCTTGGAGAAAATAACGAAGGAATTAAATAGACTGTTCTTGTTTTCAAATGCTAGCAGCCAGGTTAGTTGAAAGTGTCTGTTTCTAAAGGTTTAGACCTTGCCTAAGATTGCTTGTCCCTATAAAACTGTTGGGAAGTCTCTTTAAGGAATAAAACATATGCTAAGTCCCTATAAAACTGTTGGGAAGTCTCTTTAAGGAATGAAACATATGCTAAGTTCCTACTTTAAAAGGTAGTGCTTGATAATACCACTGCTTGTTCTTTTGGCTATGGCTGACTAGTTACAAGACTGGCAAAGCTTTAAATGCTGACTACTTTGCAAGACATAATGAGGCATGAGAACTGTCCTCTCCCACTTGATTAAGTCAACTTGCTAATCCTGGTACCTCTCCTGCAGGACAGATGAAATGCCAGGTACACTCTTTGGCACATAGAGTGAGACCTAATCACTCTCACCTAATTGTTCACACTTCAACTAAGATGTAATTTAGTAATGTATAAGGGGTTTTTAACAAATTTGTCTGTTCATAATGAAAAGTAAGTAGAAACAGATCATTTTACATTTACATGGTCTGTTCACTCTAAAAGAGTTTTGTACCAGATCATTTTGAAGGCATCATTGAAAAGTCCCAAAGCAGAGGGAAGCTTCAGGGAGGGCAAGGGACACTCAATTTGGGAGAAACCATCAGAGTCCCAGGTAAGGCAGGAAGCATCCCCCCCAGCCTGATAAAATGAAGGCCTTCCCAGGATAGAGAAAGGGCCCTCTTAGTACAATAAAATAAAAGCCTTCCCAGAATAATGAAAGAGTCCTTCTAGCACCACAGGATAAGATCTTTCTTAGCAAGATTTATATTAGAATGGAATGTAGTCCCCAATCTGTAGTGCACATGTATAACTCTACTGCAACCTTGAACTGTGAAATACTCAATTAGAATGTACATCATTAATATATAAGCTTTATTGGGAGGACAAAGAAACTAAAAATGTATAAAAGGCAATGCCCCTCTGCACTTGGGGCTCAGTCTTTGGATGTGAATCCGTTGAACCAGTGCTGGCACAAATAAGCACTGCTTTCTGGCAAAGTAGCCCAGTCTCCTGTCTCTCTTTGCAAAATCCTGTCACATAGGGACACCTGGCATCATACCTTCAAGGGACACTGTGATATAATACTGCACAATGAACAGAACTCTTAGCCAAAATTGTAGGAAACAAGGCAAATGACCAAGGAACACTGAAAGGTTAGTACTAGAAAGGCAGTGGGAGCCATATGCATTTAGCAAAATTTTATCTGCTTCTGGGAACTACACAGAAGTTACTCCCTGGCAGAGTGGATGTAAAGCCTGCTTCTCAGGTGAAGGAGGCTGCTGCCAGTTAGAAGGGAAAGATAGACTCCTGAAAAGGAAAATATACATCTGAGCAGCAAGGGAAGTGGTGAGGACATGCAAACAGCAGAGTAGTTTGGTGAAGGCTAAACAGGGACAGATGACCGCAATTCAGATTCATCTCATCTCATTTTTTACCTTATGAGCATTTGAACTGTCTGGGAAATGGCTTGTACAGACACCGTGCACGTAGTTACATGACCAAAATGATTGTGAACTATAACTGAAGCTAACCAGAGTTCCAGGCACTTGGAAACTTATGCTCATAAAAAAGTTTGTAGTTATTGAATTTATGAAAAAGTTTTTCCCTTTTTATGGTACTGTGGCGGCCTGTATCTATCAGCTCGTTGCTTAAGCAACCAGGTTTCCAGGCCTTCCACAGACTGCTCAGGAAGAAAGAAGCCAAGTCAACAAACCTCTCTGATGGTGCAGTTCAGAAACAGAACAGCACACTGTTATCACTTCCTACCACCTGTTATCCTTTCAATTTCAGGCAGTAGCAAGATTGCTTGAAAACTGTCATACAGATCTCATAAAAGATGTAACCCTTAAGAGTAAAACTTCCAATGCAGATGGGTTCATAAAGCATTCATTCAGGATGGATTGCAAGAAGGGGTGAATGGGGTGGAGAGAAGGATCAGGGCAGGCTCTGTGGAGATGAGAAATGCTGTTCAGAGTCTTCTTATCACTGTCATGGTGCTGGGACTTGAAGGAGGCCTCCTGGGTGGCTTGGAAGCTGCTCACCATGACAGATTGTCTCCTCTTGCAGTCTTGGATACCTCCTGCCTTTGGCTGCTGCCCTGAGTATGACAACAGATTGGAGGAAATTGTCTTTGGCTTTGAACCCTGGATAATTGTGGTGAACCTGGCCATGACTTTTTCTATTTTCTACTGAATGCATGAAGCTGCCTCCCTCTTTGAGGTCTATTGTAAGACATAATCTGGGTCCACAAAAGCCCCAGGAGTGAGTTAACAAGAGACTGCATCAGAGCCACTTGGGAAAGGCCAGGTTGGGCAAATATTGACTGACAAATATGAGAAGGGCCACCTTTTGTCTGCAAAGATTGTGTTTCCTGTGGGCTGGAGTTGTCCATTTTCTTAATGGTTGTAAACAAAGAAGATCAAAATCCATGAGGTGGCTGAAATCTGTCCTTGGCTAATTAATCCTAATCAAACCTCAATGGTTTTATGTTCTTCTAAATGAGATTGTCTATTTTAGAAGAATATGATCCCAGGCTGGAAAAATGTTTATCCAGTTTGTTTTTCATAGAAAGCATTTTTTGTTTGAAACTTATCATGTGACTCTATGCAATCCTTTCCTGACCTCCTGCGTAGTAATCACTCTTAAATTTTGATGAATGTAGACACCATCATATTTCACTTGTATTGTTGTTTCTGACTAGGGCTAATTTCTGAACAAAGTTACTTTTATCATCTGGATAAGATATGTATACCGATGAATATAAAAACATATTTCTTACCTGATATTTTGGTACATTTTTGTGATAATTTTGAAGTGTTTTTTGTTTGTTTGTTTGTTTTGAGACAGGGTATCACTCTGTCACCCAGGCTGGAATGCAGTGGCACGATCCCCGCTCACCACAGTCTCGATCTCCTGGACTCAAACAATCCTTCCACCTCAGTCTCCCTTCCACTCTCAGCTGTAGCTGGGACTATAGGTGTGTGCCATCACGTCTGACTAATTTCTGTCTTTTTGTTGAGATGAGTTCTCGTTCTGTTGCTTAGGTTGGTCTTCAACTACTAGGCTCAGTTGATTTTCCCACCATGGCCTCCTAAAGTGCTGGTATTGCAGGCATGGGCCACTGTGCCTGGCCCCATTTTGAAGTATTGTTTTAAATAAAATTGTTTCTCTAAGAAAAGCTTTTGAAAAAATAAATTTTACCATTCACTCTCTCATTATAAATGCATACATGCTTGTTATAGAAAATGTGGGTATTTAAGAAGAGCGGAGAGAAAAAAAGCATCTATGATGCCATGGTCAATTCACAGTGCCATTTTAGCATCTTGGTATGTTTCTTTTAACCATGCTAATGTCTAAGGTTCTTTTTATTATCATTATTGATGATGTACATATTTTATTTTATATCCAGATTTTTTCCCCACTTAATAATATGGTATAAACATTTCCCCCACTTTGTTATAAACTCTTTATAAATAACATTTTAATACTGTATTATAGTCTATCAGGTGAAAACACCATAATTAACTTAGTTTTCTATTGTTGGTTTTATAATGTTCATAAATTTTTGTTTTTATAAGTAACTACAAAAATCAACAATATTTGTAAATTATTTCTTATATTTATAATTGTCTCTTTAAGATTTGTTATTAAAATTAAGAAGCTTAGTCCAAAGGTTATAAGTATTTTAAAGGAAACTAAGGCATTTGTATATGTTTTTCCATTGCTAGTTTTAAGTTGAAATAAAATGAGTTTACTTACTGTAAATGCTAATATGAATATCTTTTCATTTGAATATACCTTTGATAGAACAGTCAGTGGGGTATTAGGAAATACCAAGTGTTTTCATATGAACAAAATACTTTATGTTCATTTAAGGAAGAAAAAACCTAAAAAATTGGCATATATACTAAAACAAAACAAAGCAAAACAAAATCCCATATTTATGGGGTACATGTGCTATTTTGATACAAACATATACAGTGTAATAATCACAAAATGGTAATTGGGATATCCATCACCTCAAGCAGGTTTCACTGCATTGTGTTACCAACATTCCAATTCACTCTATTGAGATATTCAATAAATTATTGTTCACTATAGTCACCTTATTGTGCTACACATTTTTGATTGTTACTATGAGGGGGTGTTACTGGCATCTAGCAGGTAGAGACCAGGGCTTGGCTGACCAACCTGCAATGCACAGGATGGTCCTACTCCAATCATCTGGCCCCAAATGTCAGTGGTGCCGAGGTTGAGAAACTGATCTAGAGGTGATAGTTGTCAGTGTTTGGTATCTAGGTACCTATCAGTACACACAAAACACACACACACACACACACACACACACACACACACACACACACACACGATTTTTATATTTTTTAAAAGTGTTTAAAAATATTTGATATGTTTATATATGCTGAATTTGTGGGTAGCTAACTTTCTTCCTTTTAATACATCAGGGTGCTTCTTACCTATTTTGGGTCCCATGGCATCATGAAAATCATCTGGGGAAGCTTGTTAAGATTTCTGGCCTCCTGGGTGGAAGTTCAGATTCAGTCAATCTGGAGTGGGGTCCAAGAATCTGCACTTTATTTTTTTATTATTTTATTTTTTAAATAATTTTTTAATTGTAACTTTGTGGGGTACAATTAAGGGTTAGGTATACAAATGTTTATTATGCCGGTACCCTTGTTGATGAGGTATGCCCCCCTCCCCTGGCAGTTTCCCACTACTGCCAATCCCTTTCTTACAGTATTACAGCAGCTGTTCAAGCTCCACCTATGAGTGAAAACGTGTAATACTTGGTTCTTGTTTCTGTGATAGGTGACTCAGTATTATAGCCTCTAAGTCCATCTAAGTTGCTATGAAGTTAATAATTTTGTCCTTTTTTCACGACTGCATAACATACTATCATGTATATGTACCACATTTTTTAATCCAGTCCTTTTTCGATGGGCAGCTTGGTTGGTTCCATGTTTTTGCTATTGTAAATAATACTGCAATAAACATGAGTGTGCAGGTATCTTTTTCATAGAGTGATTTGAGTTCCGTTGGGTATATTCCCAGTAGGGGGATTGTGGGGTCGTATGGGAGGTCGAGTTTTAGATCTTTTAGGAATTGCCACACTATTTTCCACAGAGGCTGTACTAGTTTACCCTTCCACCAACAGTATAGAAGTGTTCCCTTTTTGCTGCATTCTCTCCAACATCTGTTGTTTTTTGAGTTATTTATGATGGTCATCCTGACTGGAGTTAAGTGGTATCTCAGTGTGGTTTTAAGTTGCATTTCTTTGATAACTAGTGAGACTGAGCATTTTTTCATGCATCTATTGACTGCTTATATGTCTTCTTTTGAGAAGTGACTATTCATATCTTTTGCCCACTTTGTAATGGGGCTTTTTGTCTTTTTCTTTTCAGCACACCTGCGTTCCTTGTGATCCTTGGTGTTAGGCATTTATCAGATATACAGTTGGCAAATATTTTTTCCCAATCTGTGGGCTGTCTTCCCACTCTCTCAATGGTTTCTTAGGCTTTGCAGAAGCTTGACAGTTTGATGAGGTCCCACTTATCTGTCTTATCTCTTATGGCATGGGCACTTGGGATTTTGATCAGGAATTGGTTGACAGTTCCAATTTTCATAAGAGTGACTCCTGTATTTCTAAGGTTCTTATCATTTGAGGTTTTATGTTTTGGTCTTTGATCCATTTAGAATTTAGATCCTGTTCCATTGGTCTATATGCCTATTCTTGTTCCAATATCAGGTTGTTTTGGTTATTGTAGTTTTATAATAAAGCTTAAAGCCTGGAAACATGATGTAGTCTGCTTTGGTTTTTTTTTAAAATGAGAATTGTTTTGGTTACTTGTGGTCAAACCCATATTGTCGTTTCCAGATCTGAGAAGAATGCTGCTGGTAATTTAATGGGTATTGCATTAAATCTGTAGATTGCCCTGGGTAGGATGGACATCTTAAGAATGTTGTTTTTTTCCATTCCATGAGCATAGAATATTTTTCCATTTGTTTGTGTCATCTTTAATTTCTTTAAGCAGTGTTTTGTAGTTTTTGTTACAAAGGTCTTTGACTTCTTTGGTTAAGAAGATGCCAAGGTATTTATTTTGCATGTGTGTGACTATTGCGAATGGGATTGTGCTTTTTATTTAGGTTTCTAATAGTTTATTGTTGGTGTATAGGAATGTGACAGACTTTTGCACATTTATTTTATACCCTGAGATTTTGCTCAAGTCCTTTATCAGTGCAAGGAGGTTTTTGACAGACTTTCTTGGGTTTTCAAGGTATAGAATTATGTCGTCTGCAAAGTGTGATAACTTCCTCTTTTTCTATTTGGATTTTCCTGATTTCCTGCTCTTGTCTGATTGCTCTAGCTAAGACTTCCAATACTATGTTGAACAGGAGGGGTAAGGATCGGCATCCTTGTCTTGCTCCAGTTTTCAGGGGTAATGGTTCCAATATTTGTCTGTTTAGCAGTATGTTGGTTGTGGGTTTCTCATAGATAGCTCTTACTATTTTGAGTTATGTTCCATCTATGCCTAGATGTTTGAGGGTTCCTATCAAGAAGGGGTGTTGGGTTTTATCAAAAGCTTTTTTTCTCATCTAATGATATAATCATGTGTTTTTTGTCTTTACATCTGTTGGTGTATTTATTGCATTTATGATCTTGCTGATGTTGAACCAACCCTGCATTCCAGGGATGAAGCCTATTAGGCCATGGTGGATGATTTTTGAGATGTGTTGTTGGATCTGGTTTGCTAGAATCTTGATGAGAATTTTAGCATCTGTGTTCATCAAGGATATTGGCCTGTAGTTATCTTTCTTTGTTGGATCTTTACCTGGTTTGGGTATCAATGTGATATTGGCTTTATAAAATGATTTGAGGAGAGTTCCATCTTTCTCAAGAATCTGCACTTTCATCAGCATCTTGGGTGATGCCAAATTTTTGGGAAGCATCTGCTCAGGAGTTCATGGACCCCAAGTTAAGACTCTTGAATAGCATTTCTTGCCATTGTGTATTATCTTGCAGCATGATTTTGGGTGGCTTTAAAGTACATTCCTTGGAGGGATGCACCATTCCTTATTTAGCCAAACCATGATGCTGGACATTTAGGGGCATTTAGATGGTTTCCTTGCTCTTTTCCTATTATGGTGTAGTTTGTAGCTGAGTCTTTGAGTTCATTGACAAATTGCTCTCTAGAATGATTTATGATAACTCAGTATGACTGCATAAGAATGCTGGCTTCTTTATTTTGGTTGGCATGAGTTTTACCCCCTGTTCTAAGCACATCACGATGGTCCTGCATCCTCAGCCTGTGAGATTTGGGTTTTGCCAGGGAGATAGAGGAAGTCATAACAATGCTGGAAACAACTGATCTGGGATGTGGTGGCATTAACATGGGCAGCTTGAGAGACTGGAAAATCTATACATTTGACCGGACTCAGAGCTTCAAAGGAGAGACCTTAAGATGAAGTATGTCATTTCTTTCTTTCTTTTTTTTTTTTTGAGTCAGGTTTTCACTCGATCACCCAGGCTGGAGGACAGTGGCATAATCATGGCTCACTGCAGCCTCAAACTCTTGGGCTTAGGTAATCCTTCCACCTCAGACTCCCAAGTAGCTGGGGCTGCAGGTATATGCCACCACACCTGGCTAATATATATATATATTAAATGGAGATTGAGGTCTCACTATGTTTCTAGGCTGTTCTCACACTCCTGGGCTTAAGCAATCCTCCCACCTTGGCCTTCCAAAGTGCTGGGATTGCAGGCATGAGCCACCATGCTGGAACGATATATGCCATTTAAAAAAACTCCATTGCTTCATTCTTTCTATTAGCTACATTACCTTAAATAGAAAGTCAATTCAGTAAAAATATCCATTAAACAATTCCTTAAGGATATGTGTACAGAATAATCAAGTCAACTGAAAAACTATCTTGCTTTTCATGCAGTTATAATGTGCTACACTCTGTTTAACATGGTGAAGAAGGAAAGCCTGGAAACTACTGGTTCTTCCCCTCAGAACATGAGCTTGTTCTGCTTCCTGGAATGAAGAGCCTGAGATGGGGCACCTCATGGCTGGGCAGTAGCCTCAAGGGTAACAAATGAAGGGGTGGGTATGAGAGGACCTGACTGGACGCCACTTGCCCCGTATTGGTTTCTCACCCTCATGGTGAGGCTGGGGAGGGTTCTGCAGGGTCTTGCCAGGAACCAGCCACAGTTTCAAGCTCTGACCCTCCACCTGAGCCTGCAGAACCAACTCCCATGGGGTATCCTGGCCCTGTCGAGAGGAACATGGGGGTACAGGGTGTTCTCATGGTAGGAGAGTCCCTAGCATGTGGGGAGTGAGATAGAATTGAGTTGGGGGAGGTTGGGGCAGCTGGCTGGCAGGGCACTTCTGCTGGGTGTGATGGGAGAATCCACAGAGTATTAGTTCCTCCTTAGAGCAGATCTTAAAGGGTCTAGGAGGAGGGACAGGAGGAGAAGGGCAGTGTTTTAGCCTGCAAAGGGTGGGGGGCATTCAGGTATGGGGTTTCAACAAAGTTAATAACACATGGAACACCATGACAATGATAGTGATGCTACTTGTCTAAAAAATGTAAATCAAGTCAAGTTACCTGCTAAAAGACCTTTAAGGGCTCCCCATTGCTTTTGTTTGTTTATTTATTTTATTAACACATATTAATTTTTAATGTTTTTTTTAAGAGACAGAATCTCGCTTTGTTTCCCAGGCTGGAATGCAGTGACACCATCATGGCTCACTGCAGCCTTGAACTGCTGGGCTCAAGTAATCCTACCACCCAAGTCGATAGGATTACAGATATGCACCACCTTGCATGGCTAATTTTTTTATTTCTTGTAGAGATAGTCTTGCTATGTTGCCCATGCTGGTCTTGAACTCTTGGCCTCAAGCGATCCTCTGGAAGAGGCTCTTGTCTCAGCCTCCCAAAGTGCTGGGATTACAGCCTCGAGACACTGTACCCAACCTTCCCATTGCCTTTAGTAGAGGATACAAACTCCTGTCAGTGGTCTGTCGGGACCTTTATTATCTGGTCTCTGGATTCTAGCTTCTGCCAATTTAGTCAATCCTCTGCCTCCCATTTGCCATCCTCCTGCAAAACTGCAGCCACACATGGCCCCCTCACTTCTTTGAATATTCCTAACTCATCTGCCCCACAGGACGCTTGCTGCCTTCTCTGGGGTGTGGCTTCTGGCTCCTGCAATGACAAATCTCTTTCTCATCCTTCAGGCTGTGTGTCGATAGATGCTCCTCTGTGATGAGGCCCTGATTATCTATCCAAACAGATTCCTGTGAGGCTTCACCTCAGTGCCCTGTTCAGCCCCCTAAAGCCTTCTGCCATCTGGGTTCATTTATTTTTTGGTGCTTGTCTCTCCAGGACTGGACTGCTGTCTCTTGGAGAGGTCAGGAGCTTGGCCTCTTTCTCTCTCGGACCTCACAGATGCGCTTGCTGTACACGTGGGTGGCTCCCTAGCTCCAGGCTACAGCAAGGGTGGGGCTGCCCAGGAAGCAGTGGGCACTTGGGAACAATCATGACCCACTGTAGCCTTGATATCCTGGGCTCAGGCAATCCTACTGCTTCAGCTTTCTGAGTAGCTGGGCCTGTAGGTGCACATGAACATGCCCAGCTAAGTTTTAGATTTTTGTAGAGATGGGGTCTTGCTACGTTGTCTAGGCTGGTCTTGAACTCCCAGAATCAAGCAATTCTCCTGTCTCGGCCTCCCAAAGTGCTAGGATTAAAGGCCTGAACCATTCTTCTGACAGTGGCTCTGAAATACCAGTTTTGGGTGATTGGTTTAAGTCAAGCCACTTTGATATCAAGGGTAAACCCACTACCTCTTTACAGGAGGTTGGTCCAGAGGTGGGCATCTGAACAGTTCCAGACCAGGCAAGCTGTGCCTCTTGAGTTAAAAATGGAATGTATAATTTTGAAAGTTTGTAACACACACACACACACACACAGAGAGAGAGAGAGAGAGAGAGAGAGAGAGAGAGAGAGAGAGAGAGAGAGAGAGAGAGAGAGAAAATGTGCTGCAGAGACCATGTGTAACCTGCCCATTCACCACCTGGCCCTTTACAGGAAATGTTCGCTGGCCCCCTAGTGTAAATGTTGAAAGGTCAAGGGACCTTGGCTGTATGCCCTGGAAGGATTTTGGCCCCTAAACAAGAAGAGATGAGGAGGAGACCTGCCCTTCCTCCTGCCTGTATGTGTGATGAGAGGAAGTCAAACTGGGAGCTGTGGCAGCTACTTTGCAACTGTGAAGCAACCAACTCAACAAGGAGAGGCAACCTGCCAGAAAAGGAGCCTGGGCCTCAGTGCCATTGCTAGCCTGTGTTTGACCCTGGAGTCACCTTGCTTTGGACTTCTTGTTATGGGAGATGATCAAATGCTGTCATTGTTCAAGCCAGAGGTGGGCAAATGTTTTCTGTCAAGGGCCAAATAAAAAATATTTTAGGCTTTGTGGGTCATATGGAATCTGTTGCCATAGACAACGTGTAAATGAGTGGGCATGGCAGTGTTCCAATAAAACTTTATTTATAAAAACAGGTGGTGACTGGATTTGTCCCCCAAAGTCAGAGTTTGCTGTCCTGGTGTGTATTGGACTTTTTATTACATGCAGCTGGCCTGTCCTAACTAGTTCTCCCCAAAATCTACCTCAGCTCAGATCGTGTCACTGCACTTTAGCCTGGGCAATAGAGTGAGATCCCAAGGAGGAGGGAAGGGGGAGGAGGAGGAGGAGAAAAAGAAAGACGGCTCACGTTCACATCATTCTGCACTTGGAAGGAGCGACAGGCTGCTGGTCCTTCTCATCTGAGGTGGAGAACAGAGCCCACCCACCCAGCCCCCGTAGAAATATGTCCTTTTGTTCCCCTTGTGGCCAGATTTGAGCCAACAGAGGAAGAAACTCAAGCCTCTGCTGATTTCTTTCATATTACAGCCAGGTCTGCAATACCACCTTGTACCTGCAGATGAATGGATGCCCAGACACAACTGGAGGCAGGGGATTTTCAAGATCTCAAAAACCCCATGTCAGATGCCACATTAGGACTTGTCTCTGCTTGCATGGTGCATATTCATTGACTTCATTAGCCTTCCATTAGCCAAAGCAAGTCACATGGCCAAACTCAATGTCAGTGGGGTGGGGAAATATATCAAAGGAAGAGAGGTTCATGAAGCAAATATTTGCTGAACAGTAATATTATATACAATCTACCACAATGGCATCAAATGTTCTTGAGTGCCTAATAGCACTCAGGAAGTGCTCCAAGAGCATTCAGAGATGAATCAGATAGCGTCTCTGCCCTCAAAAGTACCCAACTACAGAGTGTTGTCACTACAATGACAGAGGTAGCCCCAGGACAACTTAACCCCTCCTGGGGGCCCAGGAAGAACCATTTTAATTCTTACCATCTCCCTATAACTTAGGTGTCACTAGCCCCATTTCACTTGTGAGGAAATTGAGATCAAAGAGGGTAAGTCCCACAGCTAAAAAATGGTGAAGACTGAAACCAAACCCTGGTGTGATTGTCCCAAGGCTCTGCCCATTGCATGAACTCTCTGGACTCAAGTATGTACGGAGAGCCAGTAGAACTGAGATGGAGACTAAACCAAACACCTGTATCTTGGTAGGAGAAAATTTTTGGTCCCTTGTCCATAGGCCTCATATAAACTCTGACAGAGACATCTGTAAACCTAGACTTTCACACCTGGACTGGTAACTTCAACCATCTGAAGGAAGATTCAAGTTATCACTGCCAATCCAGTGAATTATCCACAAGCTGCTTTCTATGATGCCCTGTCGTGCTCAGTCCAAGTCGAAGTCAGATGCTCCCTCTTGAAAAATTTCTCTGATTTTCTTGTCTTGAGTTTCTGCCTGTGTTGCCTGTCCACAGCACCAGACATTTTTCTTAAGACATTTTCTCCATTGTTTTACAATCTCTCTATACCTATTTTAGACAATCACTGCTCACTTAAAGTCTGTATTCCACTATTCCATCTCCATAGTCTCTGAGTTTCAGCCCAGAACTTGGCCCTGAGCAGGGGTTAGATGAAAGCATGTGGAAAGAGTGAATGAATGGGGGATAGACAGAAGCTGCTGAGTTCATTAAACACAGGGCAGATAAGATTTATTTTTGTCTCTCTCCTTTCTTGTCCTTAGGCAAGATTTTTGCCAGGATGGGTCTGGTGCAACCAAGCATCAGGGTCTTCGAGGGACACAGCACAGAGACAAGTAATCAGAATGCCCTTTGGGTACCACATTAAACATTGGTCACAGAATACCCTTGTCTTTTAGTTTTCTGAGATGTGACAGGAGGCTCCCATGGTGTTGTGTTTCATCAGTTGGCTCTAGTAATGAACCCCAATATTCAGCTTATGCAAAGCACTTAGCCCAGCTGATTTAGAAGTGGCCCCTTCTCAGTCAGCCTAGAGTATTTGCATGGTCATTGTATCCCAACATCCACCACAGTCAGGGCATTCCAGAGAAGGCTGATTGTTTTCTTGGGTTATTTATAGACACATCATAGTGGGAATCATTATGTAAAGAGGGTTGTTTCTACTCTCCTCCTTCAAATGTCAATGTATTCATTTTATTTGATGACTCTGGCTGCAGTGATTGGATGTAATGAGTATGACAGAGCTTATGAACTGGAAAGTGTTAATGGCAAAGGTGCTTTGTTATTCTTATCCTTAGAGACAAAGAGTCCCAGAAGTAAAAGGAGACTTGGAGATTTCTAGTCCAGCCCATGCTACAGATGGAAAAACTTGAGGATCAAAGATGTTATTTCATTGTTAGGTCAGGTTGCTTTAAGAAAAAGGTCAGGGATTTGGAAATCTGAGTCTCCAATTCATGATTCAGGTTCAATCATGTACAAATGTGTGGTTTTGAGCTAGTTGCTTTATGTCTCTGTGTCTGAGTTTTCCTTTCTGGAAGACTGGTAGACTGAGAAGTATTTTGTGATGATTAGAGATAAAGCATATAGGTATCTGGGCCTATGGCAGCTGCTACAAAGGATGCCATCATAAAAGAGTTAGTGCCAGAATTACTACTGTCTCGCCATCATCTCCCCATCACTCCACATTGCCTTCAATGAGCCAAATACTGCAGCAAAACAGGTTCCTATGTTCCTTGGCTCTCAACATGACTTATTTTGACTTTTCACAAATACAAGTAAGCAGGACCTTATGGGTATTTTTGTTCCTCTCTGCAGAAAGGAAACAAAAGCAGGAGGAGGCTAATTATAGCTTGGGGGAGACTTGAGACTCCATGAGCTCCATGAACTCTATCTTAGTTTGTCTGTGCTGTTATAACAAAATACTTTAGATTGGGTCATTTATAAGCTACATAAATTTATTTCTCATAGTTCCAGAGGCAGGGAAGTTACGGCATTTGGAGATTCAATGTCTGGAAAGGGCTTGCTCTCCGCTTTAAGATGGTGTCTTCCTGCTATGTTCTCACATGGTGGAAGAGGTGGACAACTCCCTAGCATATCTTTTATAAGGTCACTAATCCCATTCAAGGCTTTATTCTCGTAACTTAATCACCTCCTAAAGGCTCTATCTCTTAATACTATCACCTTGATGATTAAGCTGCAACATATAAATTTTGAAGTGGCATATACATGCAGACCATAGCAACATCCCTTCTTTGCTATAGACCACCAGCACATTCTTATGTTAACTGCTCTGCAAGTGCAGCTTTCTGTGTTCCATTTCAACTACCCCTCCCCACTCCATAGCAGTTGTGGTGAACCCATAAATGGGTTCATGACCTAGAGAGAGGTTTGATGGATTGCATTAGTGTACCAGGAGTGGTGAGCTGCCAAACCACAAACCTCAAAAAATACAGAGCATGGGCTCTAGGGCCAGTTGGTGCTCAGCAAGAAAACTTGCTGAAGGTTGGAAAAATGGTGATCTATGTTATATAGTGGTGAAATATTTGGCAAGGCTGTTATATGAATAACTTGGAGGGCAGATGATATAATGAAGGCACTTGAAGCTTAAAGTGTAAAGATTAGGAAACAGAAGGCTAGTAGCATGTCTTGATTGCTACTGCTGAAAAAAGATGAGTTCAGAAAATAATTGGCTAATTTGTAAGCAGGTATAAAAAGAAATAGTGTCCAGGAATTCTGGGGTCCCATGTCTCCCAGGAAGGGGCCTGCCTCGGTATCCCTGCTAAGCTCAGTTACTTGCTGGGAGCAGCTTGTGGGAAGCATGGATTCAGTGCAGAGGTGGATTTCAGAGTGCCACAGCTGGGCCCTAGCTAATGGTTAGGGGTTGAATTGCTCTCCTCAAATTCATATGCTGAAATTCTAACCCCCAATACTTCAGAATGTTATCTATTTAGAAACAAGATGATTGCTGACATAATTAATTACAATGAAGTCATACTGGAGTGGAGGGCCCTAATCTAACATGACTGGTGTCCTTGTACAAAGGGGAAATTTGGACAGAGGTACATATAAGGGGAGGATGGTGTAAAGACTCAGAGAGAAGGTAGCCATCTTAAAACCAGGGAGAGAACCCTCAGGACAAAATCAACCCTGCCAGCACCTTGGTCTTGGATGTCTAGCCTTTAGAATAATGAGACAATAAGTCTATGTTGTTTAAGCCACCCAGCTTGTGGTACTGTCAGCAGTCCTTATCTGTGGGGTCTGTGCCTGAAAATTCAACCAACCTCAGATCAAACACATTTAGGGAAAAAATAGCAATACATCAATACAAAGATAATACAAATAGAAAACAATGCAGTATGACAACTGTTTGCATGCCATTTATATTGCATTAGGTGTTAGAAGTAACCTAGAGATGATTTACAGTATATGGGAGGATGTGCATAAGTTATTTGCAAATATTGTGCTATTTTACATCGGGAACTTGAGCATCCTCAGATTTTGGTATCTGTGGGACCCTAGAACCCATCTCCCATGATTCTGAGGGACAACTGCATTTTGTTGCAGAAACCCTAGCAAGCTCATGCAGTCAGTGACAATGCCTGCAGTTGGAGGTCTTCCAGCTGCCTGCCATGCTAGCTACCATGATACAGCAGAGGCATGGAGTGCACAAACAGACTGGTGGGTACTGCTTCCAGAAATCCTGACTCTCAAGTGCATACAACATGTGGCTCCGCCCCCTTTTACTGTAGTTGACAGCCAGTCAACTGTCTGGTGTGTCAGAGAAGCCATTTTAGACCCACTGTCTCAGCTAGTCACCACATGACCACCCCCACACACAGACATGTGAGCAAATGCAGCCAAGACTGGTCTAGCTCAACCCAGAAGAGCTTCCTGAGCTACAGCCTGGTAGATTCATGTGCTAAATGCAATTTTGGAGTGGTTTCTTACAGCAGTAGCTGTTGCTAACTGAGGAAAACTTTGACATCACAGAGGAAAAGTCAGTAGAGGGTATGTTATTGAGCTGGTCACCACTGTGGGTTCAACTTCCTGGAGACTGTAGGAAGCCATGGAGAATGAAGTCAACATTGTAGTTGTGAAGCATGAGAGGCTGAGATACTCACCCAAGTCTCAGACCCTCTGTTGAGACCTGCAGTCTCAGACATTAATTCTCCTGAACTTCTGGGCTGTGGGGTAAAGCCAGCTGCATAGCTTCAGAGGAAGTTCTGAGACAAGAAGCCATAAATTTGCCTGGGCACGGTCCCTCCTGGCAACAGCTGCAGTCAGCCCAGAGGCATCTCCGGCACATGGTGTATCTAAGTTGTAACTTGGGCAGCGCCATGATTGAAAGGGGTATAAGATAGAGATACTGGGTAAGAGAAAGAATTTGAGAGTGCCAAGTGAATTGCCAAATGTAATGCATTTTAATGGTTATTTATTTATTTTTTTAAAGAGACAGAGTTTTGCTCTGTCGCCTAGACTGGAGTTCAGCGGCTCAGTGGTAGCTAGCTCACTGTAATCTTGATCTTCTGGGCTCAAGTGATTCTTCCACTTCACCTTCTTTAGTACCTGGGACTACAGTTGTGGGCCACCATGTCCATCTTTTTTTTTTGTAGAGACAGAGTTTCACCGTGCTGCCCATGCTGATCTCAAATTCCTGGCCTCAAGCAATCCTCTCAAAATGTTGGGATTACAGTTGTGAGCCACCATGCCTGGCCACAATGGCTATTCCTACTCCAGTTCAGGGAATCCTTAACAGTGAACATTTCAAGCAAGAGGATGCAAGAGACTGACTCCCAGCAGACAGATTCGGCAGCCATGTTTGGGCTGCAACTCTGGAAACCCTTCTTCATTCCACTCAGACTGCTCCCTGGAAGAGGCTGCTGCTTTGCCAGATTGGTCTTGTTCCTACATCTCTAATGACTGGGATTATCAGCATGAGACAAGTGCTTATTAGCTAGGTTTATTTACTCAGGACTAAAGTTTTCAAATGGCCATTCCTGCAGAGGAAGAGGAATGTGTAGATATTTTGTTAGAGACAGTGGATTTACAGATTAAAGATTTGGGAGAAATGTTTCCTGAAAATGCCTTTTCTTTCTTTTTTGGAACTAGTGCTTAAAATGAGAAGTAATGAATTTCAAAGAAGCAGTGGTCTGTGGACACCAGCTGTGTGGTAAATGCAGTCAGGCATGCAGGCTGTCCCTCTGAGCACTTCCCCAGGATGCTCAGGGGACAGCCAGTGCTGTCCCCCACTTTGGAAAGAAGGGTTCTCCAGCTAGTGTGGAGGATAGGATTGGATAGCTCTTGATGTTCATTAGCATCATTAACATATTCTGGGAGATGAGCAGTACAGAGGGCTCTCTAATCTTGCCCAACCCAGATTTTCCAAGCACTCAATCACGGAACACTTTCTGGAAGGTCCCAATTAGCTACCCCAGGAAGACTTTGTAGACCCTGAACTGCAGGAATTAATCTCAAATCCATTTTCTTGATAGTTATGTGGTGTCAGAGGAGATGAATGAAACTTGCCTGGCAAGTGCATTGGTCTGGAGATTGGAAAGTTTGGAACCTGGGCCTTACTTTGGCATTGTCTTGCTCTTTGGTCTTAGCAAGCCACCTATCCTCTGTAGGTTTCAGCCTGTCCACTTCTCTCTGTTTTCTCATCTGTTAAATGGGGGCTAATAATAGTTGGGTTGTTTGAAGACTGAATGTGAGTTCATGGGAAATTCTCAGAACAGCCTGGTGCATAATGTGAGTTTTAGGTTGTTATTGTGACATGATGGCTTTGATGGTGACGATACACCAGGATTTTTGTTTATGATTTTACTACATCATCTAGTAATATTAATTGTCATTTGTTGGTTGTACATGAACTGCTAAATGCTTTTAATATGTTATCTATTTAAATTCTCACAATAACCCTTAATACAGGTAATGTTCTCTTCATTTTACAGAAGAGAAACTGTCAGATGAGAAACTGAGGCTCAAAGAATTTATGCTACTTTCTTAAGGCCCTAAAGCTGGTACACAGCAAAACCAGGATTTAATTCCAGCCTGAAATCTCTTTATCACTAAAACAGTAGGTTTCTGTCTATTATCCTAGATTGCAGAAACCTCTGCTGACTGCTACACAGACACTATCACTCTCTGACCTCTGATCTGACGAAATATTCTCAGTAGTACTAGCTATTACTTGATATCCAATTATGTGTCTGTGGTCTGTCTGGCTTATAGAAAGTAAGCACTAAAAGGACAGGGTTCTTGAATGCCCTTTAAATATGGTGTCCTTGGTGCTTAGAACTCCACTGACACATAGACTTTCAAGAAAAAGTTGCTGAATAAATGAATGAATGATACACTTATTAAATACCTCCCACATGCTAGTGACTATGTTAGATCTTATGCATACAGTGGTCACCAAGCCCTACTGTATTTTTGATAAAGCTTGAAGTAAGTTGTCTAAAGATTATATCTATTCATTTATTCCTCCCTCTCTTCCAACAAAATACGTTAACGAGCACTTTTTTGTTTAACCATTGGTGCTCTGCACAGTGACTCAGAGGTGCTTTACCCACTCTACTTATTAGGAAGTTCATAGTTATAAAGAGAGCAAGACATACGAACAGATGATAAAAATATAATTTTAAATTATTTGAAACTTTGTACAAGGAGGGGTAAATAACCTTACTTAGGGTCATGAAGACTTTTGGAAGAACTGTCAAATGCTCATGTGTACCTTTTTTGATACCTCCTGTACCAGAAAAGGCCCACCTGTGATTCTGCCTCTATGCCCCATTCTACTCTGGCTCTGTCTATGTCTCTGGTTGCTGGCGGCAACATACTGGACCCCTATCTGTCTTCCCCTGAATCATGCTTCATTTCAGACTGAGGCTTCATTTAAGACTGGGCAACTGGTTCATGGTCATGGGCTGGAATCTGCAATGTGCCGTGAAGACACTGCTGTGTGCATTGCTGACCTTGGTGATTCCAGCCCTATAGGTAGGTCTGCAGTGGACAGCCCAAGAGTTTCTGCACCAGATGCTGTGACTACTTGGTTCTTGTTTGGGAGGCCAATGTGAAAGCCCAACCTGAACCCAAGGGTTCAAGACCAGCCTGGGCAACTGGTGTTAATTAGACCTGGAGCCAGTGCAGTCAGAACAGAGATATCCCAAATACATCCCAGATTATTTCATATATATATATGGAGAGAGAGAGAGAGAGAGAGACAGAGAGAGAGAGAGAGAGACAGAGACAGAGAGAGAGAGAGAGAGAGAGAGAGAGAGAGAGAGAGAGAGAGAGAGAATCCTCTACATACTAACTTTCAAGTTGCAAATTTTTTTTCCTTTTTTTTTCAGTTGGAGTCTCATTCTGCTTCCCAGACTGGAGTGCAGTGGCATGCTCACAGCCACTGCAGCCTCGATCTGCTGGGCTCAGGTGATCCTTCCACCTCAGCCTTTCAAGTTGCTGGAACTACAGGTGAGCGCACCATGCCCAGCTAATTTTTTGATTTATGGTAGAGATGAGGTCTCGCCAAGTTGCCCAGGCTGGTCTTGAACCCTTGGGTTCAGGTTGTCCTTACACATTGGCCTCCCAAAGTGCTAGGATTACAGGCTTGAGCCACCACGCCTGGCCTCAGGTTGCAAATTTTCAATGTGCATGTGCATATCCAGTCACGTAAGTTAGTTCAGGTATTTGGCATACATTATCACATGTGTGCACCCTCTACAAATGGTTGTGCTTGGTTTACTTTATTGCACAGAAGCAAATGCAAAAGCAGTCAATTGTGTTAGTTGGTTACCTAGGCTAATTCTGTTAGATTTATAAATGCACTCTTGGAACGAAACTCGTTTGCATGTAGGAGACAACTACACACACACATACACACACACACACACACACAAACACACAAACACACGTATATATATGACTGAAAAGTAGGATAGTAAGAGTTAAGTTGGAAGGGAAAATGCTGCCACACTGCACTCCACTCCAGTCTACCTGACTTACCTGTTAACACCTGGTGCAAAAAGAAGGCTGAACTTTTAGACTCTCCACCTGTCCTCTACACTTAGCCTATAGTGAAAATATCATTATTTTAATTTCCTTCTTAGCTATCATTGTAGCTGTAAGTACCTTTAAAGAACATGAATATATATGCATACATATATATGCATATGTATATATATATGTGTATTCATAAGTGTATATATATGTACTTATATATGTATTCCATCCAGTACAACAGAATCTTATTACTTCCATCTTGTAAGGAGGATATTGATACTAGGAATTCACCTTCATTTCTTTGATTCCATGGGTATAAAATATCCCTTTTAATTTTGGAGTTTCTAACTGCCTTTCTTTTTTTTAATATGCTCTGCTTTTATATCCTCTGTTTTTATCACATCCTTAATATCTTCCAGACTTTCAGTCATCCCATCTGAAAACCCAATGATGGAAGCCCCCATTTTCCTGTTCCCATCCTAGTGCCATCTTCCTAGGCCTGGTGTGGGAACCACCATCCCCAGAGTTTTCTTCTTCCTTGGGGATCCTGAACACTGGACACAATGTTCTGGTGTTCTTTCCTTCTCAACTGTCTTCTTTTTGGTTATAGAATATCTTCATTAACTTTGCAACAAAGAGCGTCCATGAAACACATTTTCTGATATCTTTCTTGTTCCAAAAATATCTTTAATATACCCTCAAATTTGATTAAAAATTTTGTAGGAACAGAATTTACTGAAAGTATTCTCTTTCAGAAATTTGAAGATGTTCTATTATTGTTTTGTAACATTCAAGGTTGTTAAGTCAGATGTCATTCTGATTTTTTTTTTTTTTGAGTCAGTGTCTCACTCTGTTGCCTAGGCTGCCGTGCAGGAGTGCAGTGGCATGATCACAGTTCACCACAGCCTCCATCTCTTGGGTTCAGGCAGTCTTCCTGCTTAAGCTTCCTGAGTAGCCAGGACTATAGGCATGTAGCACTATGCCTGGCTAATTTTTTAATTTAAAAAAATTTTTGGTAGAGACTAGGTCATGCTATGTTGCGTAGGCTAGTCTCAAACTTCTGCGCTCAAGCAATCCTCCTGCCTCACCCTCCCAGAGTGCTATAATCATAACTTACTGCATCCTGAAACTCTTGTGCTCAAGCGATCCTTTGGTCTTGGTCTCCCAAAGCACTGATATTAAAGATGGAGTCGCCATGCCCCTGTCCCTTTCTCCTTGGTGTTCTGAAATGTCATATTGATGGTCCTAGTTATGGGTCTTTTAAATTCATCTTACTGTTGAGACTTCCAATTTAAAGAACAAAATCTCCTTTAAGCTCTTGGCATTTTTTGTAATATCCTTTGATAAGTTTCTTCTTCCATGTTTTTATGTTCTCTTTTTAGAACACACATATTATTTGGATATTGGAACTCTGGAACCAATCTTCCAAAATAACTTACATTTTATCCCACATTTTATTTTTAAAATTTTGTGCTTGAGAGGGTATTTCTTAAAGTTTATCTTCCAATTTTTTACTTTGACAGTTATGTGTTTTAAGAGCATTTAAAGCTGTCTTTCCTTATTTCCTTGATTTTTCCTTTCCTAATAGATTATGTTACTTTGCACGGATGCAGTATTTTATACTTCTTTGAAGATCCTAACTAGAACTTTTGTAAAAAATTATGCCTCAATGTTTCCAATACTACTGGGACTGGGGATTTTGATCTTTCCTTGAATAGAGAAGGATGAGGGTCCAGAAAGAGAAAGAAACCTGAAATATTTCAAGCCCTTGTCCCCATGAATCCCATGCAACTGCTGACCTGTTTACTATCTCTGTGTTTTTATCTTTTCCAGAATGTTCTATAAGTGGGGTCATACCACCTCTTCACACTGTGCTCTCACTCAGCAATGTGTATGTGAACTCCATGCATGTGCATGGACCGACTGTTCATTTCTTCCTACTGATGAATGGTTTCCATTATACACTGCAACTTAGTTTTGTTATGCATCCGGGTGTTGAAGGAAATCTTTATTTCCTGAAGTTTTGGCAATTATGATCAGTGCTTCCATAAATAATTGTGTCCTGGTTTTTATTTTTTATTATTATTTTGAGTTGGAGTCTCACTCTTGTCGCTCAGGCTGGAGTGCGGTGGGATGTTTACAGCCACTGCACCTCTACCTGCTGGGCTTAGATGATCCTTCCACCTCAGCCTTCCAAATACCTGGACATAGACACATGCCAGCATGCACGGCTAGTTTTTGTGATTTATTGTAGAGATGAGGTCTCAACAAGTTGCCCAGGCTGGTCTCAAAATCCAGGCTCAGGCAATCCTCTCGCCTTAGCCTCCCAAATTGCTGAGATTACAGGCTGAGCCACTACACCTGGCCGTGTCCTGGTTTTTATGTGGAAATAATTTTTTAGGGCATTTGTGTAAATACCTGAGAGGGTGATTGTTTGACAAAATGCTGAAACTCGTTTAGTTTTGGAAAAAACTGCCAAACTTTCTTCCTAAATTTCTGCACCCTTTTGCCCTCCACCAGAAATGAATGAGAATTCCTGTTTTAATTGTATTTTTTTTGGTTTTAGTTTTTTTTCTATTTTAATAGATGGACAGTGCTATATCATTGTTGTTTTAATTGGCTTTTCTCTCATGATAAGTGATGTTGAGTGTTATTTTGTATGCTTATTTGGCATGTGTATATCTTATTTGGTGAAGTGTTTATTGAGATCTTTATACATTTTCGATTATGTTGTTAGTCTAATTCCTGTGGCATTTTTTAGGTATTTTAAAGACACTTTGCAGACTAGTCCTTTTTCAAATGCTTTTTCCTAAATATCTTCTCTGCCTTTTTTTTGTTCTCCTGACAGAGAACAAAAATTTTTCACAAAGTAGACGTTTGAAATTTTACTAAAGTCCACATTGTCATTTTGTTTTCTTTCATGGACTTGCTTTTGGTATTTTATGTAAAAACTTATCACGAAACCAAATGCGTTATAGATTTTCTTCTGTGCTTTTTCCTATAACTCATACAACTTTGTACTTGCAAATTTCAGTCTATGGACTCTTCTGTGTGAATTTGTGGATAATCTAGCTAGTTTGTGTTTATGTTCATTATTTGCAGTGTTGTTTCTGAGTATTCCATCACCATTCATGGAGCAGATCTTTCTTTTTCCATTGAATTGTCTTTATCTCTTTGACGAAATCAGTTGATTACACATAAGTGGGTTTGGACTGTATACTCATACTATTTTTGGACTATTATTTTGGATTCTTCATTAGTATAGCCTCATGATAAGTGTTCAGATCTGGATGTATAAGTGTGTTAACTTTGTTCTTCTTAGTCTTATGTCATCTATTCTAGTTTTAGAAACTGTTTATCAATATCTTTGCTTGGAATTATTGGGATTCTGTTGAATCTAGAGATCAAGTTAGAAAGAATTATCATCTTTACAATAGTGGGTACTGTATACTGTTATTGAACAAGAATGATCATTGTCTTTATATGTCTTTTGCTATCTGTTGACTGTTTCACAGTTTTAGGAATGCATATTTTTATATATTTTGTTAGACTTATACTTAACTTAATTTTTTTGAGTGGTATTATAAATGTTTTTTTCATCTTATTTCAAATTCCAATTCTTCCTGTACATTTTGGCTGATGTATAGGAAATCAATGGACATTTTGTCTATTGACCATCCATTTATGTTCTGGTTGTCTCCACCCATTCTGATTAAGACACAGGATGGTGGGCTGTATCAATTTCAGTTTCCAAAATTATGACATGGAATAATCAGAAAACTGACTGCTGAAGGGTGCATGACCACTGCTGAACAGGAAGTTCTCAGCGGCCTGTACTGCCACCACAACTAGCAAAGAGTGTGCAAACCCAACTTCTCTGGGCCTCAGTGTCCTTAATGTACCAAAGCTTCTCCTGACTGACCTGGACACATGAGAACTGTGAATGGGGAAGACTGGAAATTATTCTGAGGACTAATTTGACACACGAGAGCTCTGCACAGGGAGGACTGGAAATTATCCTGAGGACTGACCAAGACACACAAGAGTGGTGCCCATAAGGAGGACCAGAAGTTCTCCTTAAACTGACCTGGCCACATGAGGATGGTGCCCATAAGGAGAAACAGAACTTCTTAGGACTGACCCAGACACACAAGAGTAGTGCCCATAGGAAGGACCGGAATTTCTCCTTAGGACTGGCCTGGACATATGAAGGTGGTGCCCATGGGGAGAACTGGAACTTCTCCTTAAGGTTGACCTAGACACATGAGGGTGGTGCCCACATGGAGGACCAGAATTTCTCCTTGGGACCAACCTGGACACTTGAGGGTGGTGTCTGCTGGGAGGCTTGGAACTTCCCCTTGGGACTAACCAGATACATGATGGTGGTGCCCACTTGCCAGGAGGCTCAGAACTTCCCCTTGGGACTGAGCTGGACACACGAGGGTGGTACCCGCCCTCCAGAAGCCCCAGATCTTCCCCTTGGGATCCAGACAGACACATGAGGGTGGTACGCTCGTTGTGAGGCCTGGAACTTCACCTTGGGACCCTGCCAGACACATGAGGGTGGTGTGTGTCTGCCAGAAGGCCCCAAACTTACCCTTTGGACTGAGCCAGACACATGAGGTTGGTGTACACTTGCCGAGAGGCCAGAAACTTCTCCTTAGGACCCACCAGGACACATGAGAGTGGTGTGCGCTCACCACAAGGCTTAGTACTTCTTAGGACCCAGCCAGACACATGAGTGTGGTGTACACCTGCCAGGAGGCCCAGAACTTCCCCTTAGGACTCACCTGGACACATGAGAGTGGCATGCACCTACTGGGAGATCCAGAACTTCCTCTTAGGACCCAGCTGGACACATAAGGGGGGCACTCACCTGCCAGGAGAGCTGGAACTTCCCTTTGACCCACCAGGTGCACGCCCACTGAGAAGCCTGGAACTTCCCTTTAGATCCCAATCAGACACATGAGGGTGTGCACACCCATTGGGAGGCCAGAACTTCCCCTTAGGACTCAGATGGACATTTGAGGTGGTGCACACCTGCCAGCTGGGAGGCTCAGAATTTCCCCTAAGAACTGAGCTGGACACATGAGGTTGGCACACACCTGCCCAGAGCCAAGAATTTCCCCTTAGGACTGAACTGGACACATGAGGGTGGCTTGGGCCTGCTGGGAGGCCTGAAACTTCCCCTTAGGACCCACCCAGACACATGAAGGTGGTGCAGGCCTGCTGGGAGACCCAGAACTTTCCCTAAGACCCACTCGAACACATGAGGGTAGTGCATGCCTGCTGGGAAGCCTTGGAACTTCCCCATTAGGACTGAGCCAGACACATGAGGGTGACGTGCACCCACTGGGAGGCCCAGAACTTCCCCTTAGGACTCAGCTGGACACATAAAGGCGGCGCACTCCTGCCAGGAGACCCGAAACTTCCCCTTAGAACCCACCTGGACACACAAGGGTGTCACATGCCCACCAGGAGCCCTGGAACGTCCCTTTAGTACCCAGTCAGACACAAGATGTGGTAGGATCCTTTACAGAGAGATGGGACACTGACGCTTCTTTGCCAAGAAGCAGCGTTTATTTGTACTGGCACTGGCTCAACAGATTTACATCCAAAGACTGAGTCCCAAATGCCTTATATACTTTTCATTAAATTTTCTTCACATTCTAGCCCCTTTCTCTCCCTTATTTGGCAGCATACATTTTGATTGGATATTTCATGGCACAGGGTTATAACAGGGTTGTAACAGGGTTATGCATTTGCACTTAGACATTGGTTACACCACACTACTTTCTCTTTGTTCTGGGAAGGCCCTTACCAAATTCTCCCCTTTGGTGCCTGGGCTCTTCTAGGGTCAAGAGCACCACCTTGGTTTAGGGGTTTTGTACTTCCATAACATCATTACATGTGCTGCCATTTTCCTTTCAACTATGGTCTCAATGAGGTTTGTGGCAGACCTAATAATCAAGGGACCCAGACAGGGCAGGATTAGACAAATTCCCCAAATCTTAAGTACAATAAGGGTTTTGAATCCCTTGAATGTTGTGAACCAATAACCCAAACAATTTCCTGGGGTTCCAGCCTTTCCTAGTTTGGACAGGCACATGAACTATTTTTCTAATACTAGTGGCTATATTAGTTACAGTGTCTCCATTATCATCTATTTGGAGACAACAGTCAGATTGGTTGAATTTCCCACATAGTCCTCCTTCTTCTGCCAGCATATAATCTAAGGTTAAGCAGTTCTGATATATTGCTGCACACATTTGGGACTGCTGCATGGTCAGGAGTTCCAGGGCCAAGGCTGTCTGATTAGTAATGATTTCTAGTACAGCCTGCAATTTAATGATATGATTGAGCATGTATATGGGGGACTGGTATCCCCAAATTCCATCTGGTGCTCAAGCTACAGGACCATAGATTTTAATGATTCTTTGGAAAGGCCATTCATCCTCTCCCCATTTTTGTTCTCCCCACATTTTGAGGGATCCTGTAGTCCTCATCTTTAGGTTTTGGTAAAGAAGAACCCTTAACTCAACTCCCATTTGGTTGGGCAGAAGGAAGAATCCAGATTGGATTATTATGATAATTCAAGTGCCCTTCCACTGAACTGGCAGTTGGGTGTAAACTTTTCCCCCACATATCCAAAATAACCCATTTGGTGCCCTTCACACATCAGGGTTATCAGAGGTGAGGTTATTCCAGCATTGGTCTGTGAGGGATACTGTGGAATGGGTTGGCCTCCTTGGAGGATGACACAGTGCAGTTGGCTATGCACTGCAGTGCAGTTAGGATATGGTTTATGACATCGAGAGAAACCCTGCCAGGGTAGATGCCCAGTACCAGGAAGGAGTTGCCTGGTCACCAAACCAGGTTGGTAGAGTTCCAGGATAATACTCTTTTGCAGAGGTTTCCACTACTCATTGTGTGCCACTATGCCCATTTCTTCTAATGCATTCTTCTCCAATTACCTCAGAGGTGAGGATCCAACTTTGGGGTCAGCCACTTTCCTATGTAACTATAAAGTGGTTCCATTGGAGGAGTTGGTAAGCATTCAAACTAGTTCCTTTCCAAGGCCACTCTTCACTCATGAGGGCTCCCCCACAGACCTAGCAGTTGGTAACATTAAGTTCATGAGCAATTCTTTCAGCTAAATCTATGATGAGGTGTTTTCTTAAGGTAGGGAATTTCAAATTTTGGCCCAAGTCATGTTTTAGCTGATCATAAATTGGACTGATTTCTGTGGGTGGGGATGACCCAGAATTAGGGGATATCTTTTGTGCTACTAGTCATATAGTTTCTTTAACTAGGTGGGCTCAGGCAAGAACTTGGAAGCCCCCTCCATCTGAGACACCTATATGCTGGAGATAGGTCCAACAGGCCCAACCTCTGCCTAATCCACTGTCTGGTTTGTTGCAAGTGTGTCCTGCTACATACCTGGCTCTTATGCATCCCATCCAAAATGTCTTACCATTGTCAGTACAGAGGGAGGTAGTGGTGTAGCAGGCTGCTGGCTGATAAGAATATGAGTTGAAGGTTACCTGCCAACATCCCTGAAAAAAACTCTTTTCCTATGAAATGGCTGCATGACAGGTGAGCCCAGGTGCTCAAGAGGACACTTATGAGAAGCCCTACCAAAGCCTTTAAGAGTTTATTGTGCATCTTGGGGAAAGTGCTGCTGTCCTAAGCTTCTGCCACACATAGACTGGTCAGCTTCTGGAGTTACCAATGTGGGGATGAAGTTCTCTAGGGTTCTGGGGTCACAACTTGTTTCCTCCAGATGGTCAGCCTGCACAGTGTTGATGAATCAGAAGTACATTCCCAGTCTTGGGAGACTGGTTTCATGCTGCTGTGGTGAATTCAGGGAGCCACCTCAGCTACCTTTACTGAAATAGGGGTGGATTAAATGACAATGAACAGATATCTCCAAAGGGGCTTTAGGGATTGAGCATTCCGTTCTTTTATCCATACAGCATCTCCTGGTTTCAAGGGTTGGGCATCTGTGGTCAAGCTTACAGGTAACCACTCCCTAACCCCATAGTGTATAGCAGTTAGAGTTAAGCCAAAGGTCTGCATTTGCTGTCTCAGAGTAAGGTTGCCCATTTACTTTAGATCCCCATGGATACCCTTGATAATGGGGGGAGGGCATCCATAAAGAATTTCAAAAGGGAGAACCCTGTTTGTCCAGTAGGGATAGACCTGATTCTTAGCAAAGCAATTGGCAACAACTGGTCCCAATGTAGGTGGGTCTCCTGACACAGTTTACTTAGCTATAATTTTAGAGTTCAATTCATTTGTTCCATCTTTCCAGAGCTCTGGGGATGGTGTGTGATGTGTAATTTCCATATGATTCTTAAATCCCTTGCCACCAATTGTATTATTTCAGCCACAAACACCTGCCCACTGTCCAATCTTATGGTGATTGGGATCTCAAATTGGGGAATGATTTCTTTTAGGAGAATTCAGTCCACCTCATGTGTCTTCTCCGTGTGGGTAGAAAAGGCTTCTACCCAGCCTGAGAAAGTGCACACAAAGACTGACAGATATTTGCAGCCTTGGACTCGGGGAAGCTCAGTGAAGTCCACAACTATATTCTCAAAGGGGCCCCTCCGACATTCTGCATTCCAGGGGGGATCTTAGGCCCTTGACATGTGCTATTTTGGGCACACATTTAGCATTGTTCACATACTACATGGGCTATGCTGGGAAGTCAAGGAATGTAGAAATGTTAGCTCAATGTGATTTCAAGAGCCATTTGGCCAGTGTGGATTTTGTGGTGGAACCGCTTGGAAAAGGTTGGGGCTAAGGTCTTGGGAATTGCAACTTGTCCATCCTTAAACTTTCACCATCCATCTGGGAGGTAGTTTTCATCTTAAGTCTTGAACCAAGTGTGCTTGTGTTATGAGTGATTAGGGTTCCATTCTGCCAAAGGGCTAGGGAACAGTCTGGCAACCAGAACTATTGGTTCTGTCATCCCCTGGGAGGTCGTGAGCTTTGCTTTTTAGTCTGCTTTTTAGTTCCCTCGGACAACCATGGTGTCTCCTTTTTGATGTCCCTGACAATGCATAACTTTGGGCCCATACAGCACCTAAGAGTTCGAGAGTTTTTTTTTTTACCGTATTTTATGTCTTTTCCTCCTGAGTTGATAAGGCCCTCTTCTTTATATAAAGTCCCATATGCATGGAGGGTGGTGAAGGAATATTTAGAATCAGTGTATATATTGACACCTATTCCTGATACTAGTTGGAGGGCTCAGGTTAATGTGATGAGGTCAACTTTTTGTGTTGAGGTCTGTTTTGGTAGAGACTTTGCCTCGATGGTAGAACTCGGAGTCACCACGGAGTATCCAGCAAGGTGTTCTTCCTCTCTCATGAAGCTGCTACCATTGGTGAAATACTCAACATAGAGATCTTTGAGAAGTTGGTCCATTAAGTGCAGTCAGCTGAAAAACACTTTGTCCATGACTTCGATGCAGTCTTGATAGGACTGCCCTGGTCCAACAGTCAGTAGGGTTGCAGAGTTGAGGTTCCGCACCACTTCTGGGTGAATGTGTGGGTTTGCACATAGCATTCCCTGATATTTGACCATCCAGGCATTAGTTAGCCAGTATTATCCCTTATTCTTCATTAATGTCAATACTGAGTGGCATTGGCACTTGGACTGTTAATTCCTTTTAATTCTTGTCCACTAGTCAATTTGTCAGCTTCTGCCACTAGGAAGGCTGTGGGTGCAAGTGCCCTTAGGCAAGGTGCCCAACTTTGGGTAATGGAGTCAAGTTGTTTGGAGAGGTATGCTACTGGATGATGCCATGAGCCCAACATTTGAGTTAGAACTTCTACTGCTACACCAGTACATTTGTGTGCATACAGAAAGAAAGGTTTAGACATGTCTGAGAATCCTAGGCTGGGTGCACTGGTGAGGGCTCACTTAATTGCCTAAAAGGCCTTTTGTTGTGCTCACTCCCATAACAAAGGTTCTTGCTCTCCCCGCTTAGTGACCTCATAAAAGGGCTTTGCCAAGATAGAAAAGTTAGGTATCCAGATTCAACAGAAACCTGTGGCCCTGCGGAACTCTTTTACCTGGCATCAGGTTGATGGTACCAGAATTGGGCAGACAGCCTGTTCTCTTTCTGGGCTGAGTTGACACTGTCCTAGGGATAGGTGGAAACTGAGATATTTGACCTTTTAGTTGACATATTTGGGCCTTTTTCTTTGAAAACTTGTAGCCAGCCTTCCATAGGAGGGTGAGGAGCTGTCATGTCCCTTTCATGTAGTCCTCCAGCATCTTTCCAGCAAACAGCAAATCATCGACATATTGAAGTAAAGTGCAGCCATGTTGGTCTGCTGGGAAGACTTTTAAATCAGAAGACTAAAGATGGTCAGAGAATTTTTGAACCTTTGAGGCAATCTAGTCCAAGTCAACTGGCCCTTGTCACCATTTTTGGGATTCTCCCATTGAAAAGCAAGAATTTGTTGACTCTAAGAGGCCAAAAAGATACAAAAGAATGCACCCCTGAGGTCCAAACATGTAAAGAAAGCAGCCTCAGCAGGAATAAAACCCAGAAGAGTGTAGGGGTTGGGGACAACAGGGTGTAAGGTAATGGTAGCCTGGTTTATTGCTTATAAGTCCTGAACTGGCTGGCAGTCACCTGTCCCTGGTTTCTGGACTGGCAGGAGAGGTGTGTTCCAAGATGACTGGCAGGGTCAGAGGATTCCATACTTTAGAAGTCTTTTCAGATGTGTCTGAATCCCAATCTGTGCCTTGAGGGATGAAATATTGTCTCTGGTGGGTGGATCCAGTCCCTGGTATTAACTCTACTACTCTTGTGGGTATGTTTTGGGCTAGTCTGGGAGGATTGTTCTCAGTTCATACCCCAGGCACCTTGAAAGGAAGCTCAGGTCCTTATCATGGATTTTTTATGAGACTATAGAGACACCACTCTGTTGGGAGCTGGTCACGGAGGCCCACCTGAACGTTAGGGATCAAGAGACCACTAGGATGTGTTCAGGAGCTGTTAGCCCATTTCCTCTTCCCTTTTTTTGCTATTTGGCACATCTCATCAGAAGGAGCTCTGCTGACCTAAGCTGAAGGCTCTGTGACTGTGACAGGCATGGCTAACTCTAGAAACTCATTGTTCCTGTTTCCCATGAACTGCGGTTTTGGCTTAGGTATTAGATATAATTCAAACTCAGGTCACATTTGGGAGGCTTCTATTCAGTATAAGCTTCTTTATAAGATTTAAAAGTATATTTGTAGAATTAGTACATACATATGGAGAGCTGTTTTCAGCTTTAGATGGTATAAATGATTATCTAGAGTTACCAGAAATGGTCCAGCATGAACTTTGGACTGGGCCACATTCCTAAGGGCCCAGCGTGTATTTCGGACTGGGCTGCATTCTTTTAAACTGGTATTAGCTACAGTTAGTGTAGGGTTTTTCTACTTATTAAAGAAATTGAATTTATTTTATTCATAGAAAGTATTGTAGAATAGGTTATGCTACATCAGTGAATTATGTTAGTTTAAGCATGATCAAACATGATATTTTGAGGTTTAATAAGAATACAGCTAACTTTAGAAATTTCATTGTTCCCATTTTCTACTATCGTGGTTTTGGCCTTAGTACAATTTACAGTTTATATTTGGGTTTTATTTTTAGAAGTTTTATTGCTAATGATCAGCTTTATATATTAGGATTAGGAATTAGAACCTTTTACAGAAGTTAAGATAGATATACAGGATTTTAGAATAGCCATTTTGTTAAGAGATTGTAATCAATTGTTCCTAGAAATGACCCAGAATGATCTTTGGACTGGGCCACATTCTTTAGGAACTGGTTTGAGCTATAATTAAGAGTTTCTATAGTGTAGGCAGAATTAGCACACAACAGAAAGGGATTAGGATTTAAGTTAGTTATTAGGTTTTGTGTATGCACAAGCTTTAGAAGTTATTGATTATTAGAATATTATGATAGAATTGTTGTATTGCTTTTGAGGAACATTAACCAAGCATAAGGAATAGTGAGATAATTTTGGGATTGTCCTTCCTCATGCTTGGGAAAATGCCTGGTGGGTGGGGGAGGCCTCTCATCCACCTGGCTTTGTGTTCACATAATAGTCTTGTGATTTAATTGGGATTGTCCTTCCTCATGCTTGAGGAAACACCTGGTGAGTGGGGGACGCTCCTCATCCACCTGGCTTTGTGTTCACGTGAAAGTCTTGTGATTTAACCTGTGAAAATTTAGGATAAAAGACTTACAGTTTGTCCCATTGAACAGCTTCTGCACTAGACAAAGTTCAGTCTCTTTTCTTCTTTCTTTTAATATTTATCCTACAGAATTAGCTTCTGCACTAGACAGAGTCCAGTCTCTTTCTTTCTCCCCCTTTGCTTTCTTTCTCTTTATATCTATCCCTCCATCTTTCTTTCTTTTAATATCTATCCCTCCAGTTTAATCATCGGTGCCATCTTTCCTACCAGGGACTTCCGATATCTGCAGGGACTGGCCCCTCACACCACTCTTCTCCTCGGGGGACTGTGAGAGTCATAATCTTTGCTTTGGGTTTCCCTAGGGTCAGAGCTACTTGGCCATTGGAGTAAAAAGTTATGTGGGCTTGCAGCTTTCCTAAGATGTCCCAAACCATTAAAGCCACTGGACAGCTGGGGAGGTACAGAAATTCACAAATAACTTCATGGCCTCCTAGATTACATTGTTGGGGCCAGGAGAAGGGGTGATGAGCCCAGCCACCTGTGGCCCCCACAATAGTGACTTGCCTCTGTGAGAGGTGGCCCACAGACTGAGTTATCACAGAATGTTCTACCTCAGTATCTACCATGAGGTCAAGGGGCCAGCCCCCATGGTCATTCAGACCACAGGCTCCTGGGGGCCTAACAAAATGGAACCTGGTTTGCCCTAGTCTTCACCATAGTTTTCCATGGCAGCTAGGTAAGCAAAATCATTCCTGGGTGCCCCATACTGTCAGGGTGTGAGCTGGTACTGTCCTTGGACCACCTGACCTCTCCCTCTTCCCCTGGGAGTTGGACGATAATCCTCTGGACTTTCATTTTTCCAATGAGCTTCTTGGAAACAGTGAGCACATTGGTTTTGCCCCAATCTTATCTTTGGGCGGAGTGATTCTTGTCTGCTCCCTTTCTGATCCTGGCCTCGACCCCAGCTCAGTGGGTTCATTTTCTGGGAGTGTCCTGGCTGTTCCACCAGGGTGACGACAAGCAGATCTACCTTCTTTTTCACTTTTTGGTCTGCTTCTCATTGGGCTTCTTGGTCTTGGTTGATGAATACCTTTGTTGCAACCTCTAATAGTTGGCTAGCATTCATTCCAGAAAAGTCCTCTCACTTCTGTAGTTTGCATCAGATGTCTCCCTGAGCCTGACCAACACAAGCTGCATTAACCATTTGCTGATTTTTGGCTACTTCTGGGTCAAAGAGCTTGAAAAGGTGAAATGCTTCACATAGCCTCTCATAGAATTGACTTGGGCTTTCTTCAGGTCCCTGGAACACCTCTGAGGTTTCGCTCATGTTCATAGCCTTCACCTCTCCTTCCTTCATACCACTTAAAAGAGCCCTTGGTAATGCTTGAGCATTTGAAACCTCTGGCCATCGTTAGGGTCCCATTGGGGGTTTTCCTTGGGGAACTGATTCTGAGCATAGGCCTGGGCATTCATTGTCCCTGCAGGGGTGTGCTCCTCTAACCATTTTGGTCTGAGTAATTTGGCAGTGTTCTTCCGTGTTAAACAGAGTCAGGAGGAGCTGATGGCAATCAGTCCAAGTGGGCTTGTGGGTCTGGATGATGGATTGCATTAGATAATCATGGCCTGAGGCTTCTCAGTGAACAAGGGAGTATGGTTTTTCTTGGTCAGGAAATCAGTGGTGGCTAAGGACTGATATATATGTTGTCCTCCTTGGATGTTGTCCTTCTTGGATGTATGTTGTCCTCCTTGGATCTGAACATCTTGATTGTAGTAGAGGTGTCCCCTAGTCCTCCTTGGATCTGAACATCTTGATTGTAGTAGAGGTGTCCCCTAGTTTCTCTCAGTGGCAGTTGTAAGGCCTCTTGGTGCCTGTGGGGAGAGGGGCTGCTGGCAGAGTACTCTAGGTGCTTTCCTGCTGGAGTATACTGAGATAGAACTGGCAGCTCTGGAGTAGCCGCAGCCAGGGGCGTCTCAGGTGACTCCATAGGAAGGGTGGCTTCACGGGTGTGGGCAGCCTCCAACAAGGCTCTGGCTGTGGGAGGTGTGAGAGTGCAGGTGGCAGTGAGGGGTACAGTGGTACATAAGACAGAAGGATTTCCTTGGGCTCCTAAGACAGAACAAACTTCTCAAGCTCCAGGAGGCATTTTGAGGGAGCTGTCATTTGGGCCATCATTATTTTACAGTTCTCTTCTAGACAGACTTTTAACAAAGGTGGTCGAGAAAGGACTCTATTTTGCCAACAGTCGATGAAAGAGAATTGATCAAGGTGGCCTGGGTCCCCCACAATGACTTTAGACACTCTGCTAACTAGTTCTTTGTCTAGTGACTCCTTGGAGGACTAGCCCAGCCTGTACGAAGGTCAATCTACTTCACAGAATTTTTGGAGTTTTCCAGGAGTCAACTTAATACCACAGTCCTATGAATATCCCTTTTTGAAATTCTTTATCATACACTCTATGGGGGTAAGCTTACTCTGGTTGTCACTCGCTCCCTCCCTCTAAAAGACAACAATCACACAGAAGAAAGGGAAAAGAAAGCATTTGCTTCATCCATCTCCCCCCGCTCTCTTTGTGGAGATATTTCCGGCACCTTTTAGCAATTGGTGGGTCAGTATAAGCCCCAAACTAGGTTTTGATTCATGATCTCTCCTGACTCTACTACTACCCTAAGCCATATGAGGTCACCACAGATCCACAGACTGGGACTCCACTCTCGCTTCACTGCCAAGCTGCATCTGCACTCACACAATGTCTCCAATCCACCACCTACCACCTTAGAGTCATGGTTTTATCCCCTGTGGGACTACTTGGGCAACTCTGGGAGGTGGTCAGGCTCCCCTTCTGCCTCTTAGGGGCTGGCTTACCGAATTGAAACTGGGTTCTTACCAGTCTGATGGGCAGTGCTCCCTTGGCTGTTTCCTGGGCCTCCCCAGTTCCTTTGTACTCCTGGGTTCCTTGCCCCATTACACCAGGAGGGTTAGTCCCCTATGGATCAATTGGCTTACTGGTGCCTGAAAAGGTCACTTCTCCTGGTGCCCTGCGGGTAGCATCATGGTGGCAAGGGAGGTGACATCACATATACCCCTCGTGGATGAGCCTCCAGAGATGTGATAGCACCCTTTACAGAGAGATGAAACACCAAGACTTCTTTGCCAGGAAGAAGCGTTTATTTGTGCCAGCACTGGCTCAGCAGTTTCACATCAAATGCTGAGACCCAAACACAGTGAGGCATAACCTTATATATTTTCACTAACTTTTCTTACATTCCTGCCCCTTTGTCTCCCTTATATGAAAACATACATTTTGATTGGGTATTTTATTGCACAGAGTTGAAACAGAGTTATACATACACACTAGACATTAACCACACCAATTTACTTTCTTTCTCTTTGTTCTGGGAAGGCCCTTACCATAGGATCAGAGGATGGAAAATCACTACGAGGAAAATTATATTTGTATGGAAAAATGTTACTGTTTCAGAAACTGTATGAAATTCCTGGAAATTGGTCAATGCTCTCCATATCCATGATATGACCTGGTATAATGTTATGTCTTAATTCCAGGTATTATTTTCATGTTATCTGCCACAGAAACAATCAAATCCTTTTTAACTGTTATAATGAACTCTCATCAGAACTTTAACCATGGCTGTTTTATGTTTTGTCATTTGTAGACAGCTGTTGCTTAACTCTAATTTTTTCTTGAAAGTTCCTGCTGCAATCAGCTACAGGCCAGAATGATTCCTTTACAACATAAAGGACTAGCTTTGAGACCCTCGGAAAGGGCTATGTCAGGTACTCTGGGTAAAAGTTTCTAATGATATTGTTTAAGTAATTTTAAAATCATATCATTGAACTTCCAGATTTCCAACACTCTATCTGAAAAGCCGATGGGTCATGAAACTGCTAAACCAACAGCAAGCAAAGCCAGAATTGACTCTTGCACAGAATGTGTAAGAGCCAAGTTAGTGGCTGATTTTTTTTTGAGTTGGGTTCTTACTCTGTTGCCCAGGCTAGAGTGCAGTGGCATGATCACGCTCACCAACAGTCCCCACTTTCTAAGCTCATTCTTCCTTCTTCCACCTTGACTTTCTTCCTTCTTCCACCTTGACTTCTTGAGTAGCTGAAACAAGTCATGCACCACCAAACCTGGATAATTTTCTTTTTATTTTGTAGAGACAGTCTCGCTATGTTGCCTAAACTGATCTCAAACTCCTGGGATTAAGCAATCCTCTTGTCATGGCGTCTCAAAGTGCTGGGGATTACAGATGTGAGCCACCACACCTGGCCCTGATGATTTTTTTTTTTTGAGTTGGAGTCTCACTCTGTCACCCAGACTGGAGTGCAGTGGCCGCTCCTGGCCACTGCAGCCTTGACCTGCTGGGCTCCGGCGATCCATCTGCCTCAGCCTTCCAAGTAGCCGGAATTACAGGCCTGCGCTACCACGTCCGGCTGATTTTTTGATTTATTGTAGAGATGAGGTCTTGCTGCCCAGGCGGGTCTCAAACCCGCGGGCTCAGGCAATCCACTCACCTCAGCCTCCCAAAGGCGCGGGATTACAGGCTGAGCCACCAAGCCCGGCTGGCCCTGATGATTTAAGTCTTTCAGAAAGTTTATCTTAAATGACTTTAGGTTTGTACAATATCAATACTTCAATTTTAACATAAACATTCTGTTCCTATGCTTTAAACTCATAAATTTGGCTTAGAACAATCTCATCTAAATTTGGAAAATGTTGTGTGTGTGTGTGTGTGTGTGTGTGTGTGTGTGTGTTTGTGTGTGAATAGATAATATTTTAACAATACCACTGACAACTGAATCTTATTAAAGACATCTTATTAAGCAGAAATTCATTAAAAATCATTTAAGGTTGATAATCTAAAAAACATAGTTGAAAAATATTGTTGATAAAAAAGCAGAAGTACATAGGATGAAGAAGTACATAGAATGAAGCCACCCCTCCCACGAAGTCACCTGAGACACCCCTGGCTGCAGCTACTCTGCAGCTGCCAGCTCTAACTCTATATATATACTCCAGTTGGAAGACACCAGTAGGAATCTGCTGGTATCCCCCCTCCCCATAGGCACCGAAAGGCCTTACAACTGCCACTGAGAGAGACTAGGGGGTCCCTCTACTACAGTCAAGATGGTCAGATCCAAGGGGGACAACGTACTTTTACATATCAGCCCTTTACCACCACTGATATGAACTGGAAGAACCATACCTCCTTTTTCACTGAGAAACTTCAGGCTATACTTGATCTAATGCAGTCCATCATCCAAACCCATGAGCCCAGGTGGACTGATTGTCATGAGCTTCTCCTGAGTCTGTTTAACACTGAAGAGTGCTACCAAATTACTCAGGTCACTTTACCCACACTGGTCAAATGAGTCTTGAGACATTAGGCTGACCTTTCTACATTCCTTGACTTTTCAGCATAGCCCATGCAGTTTTTGAACAGTGTGAATGTGTGCCTGAAAAAACCTGGGTCTGGGACCCAAGATCTCCCCTGTAGTACAGAGTGTTGGAGAATATGGTTGTGGACTTCACTGAGCTCCCTGAGTCAGAGTCTGCAAATACCTGTTAGTCTTTGTGTGTACTTTCTCAGGCTGCATAGAGGCCTTCTCTACCAGCACAGAGAAGGCACATGAAGTGGTCCAACTGTAAAAGAAATCATTCCCCGATATGGGATTCCAATCACCATAGAATTGGACAATGGGCCAGCGTTTCTGGATGAAATTCTTTATGGACACCCTCCCCCCATTATAAGGGGTATATGAAGGGATCTAAAGGAAGTAGGCAACCTTACCCTGAGAGCAAATGAAGGCCCTTGGATCAACCCTAACCAGTATACACCATTGGGTTAGGGAGTGGTTACCTGTAAGCTTGACCTCAGATGCCCACCCTTTTAAACTAGGAGTTATTGTATGAGTAAAAAATGGAATGTCCAACCCCTAAAGCCCCTTTGGAGAAGTCTGTTCATTATCATTTTATCCACCTCTACTGCAGTAAATGTAGCAAACATGGTCCCCTGGATTCACAACAGCAGGGTGAACCCAGCCTCTCAAGACTGGGAATGCACTTCTGATCCACCAACACCAGGAAAGCTGACCATCTGGAGAAAATGAGTTGCAACCTTAGAACCCCAGAAGACTGCAGTCCTGCCTTAGTCACTCTGGAAGCTGAGTGATCTGCACTCAGCAGAAGCCTGTGGAATTGACCATCCGATGGGATAAATAGACAGTTCTTTTACTGTAATGTACTGTTACCCTTCATCCCTATCTATTACTGTAATCCTCACCTCAATCTTTGCCATAGGGTTAGTGGAAGCCACTCTCGCTGACTGGAGGTGTGGAGAAAATGTTCTACTAGCACTCTTTTTCCTCTTGTGGGTAGGATGCTTTATTGCTATTGGTTGCTTCTAATCTGGACCTCTTTCATTGACCTAAGCCCCTTGTCCTATGACTCATGTATTCGCATGAACCAGATGTGCCAAGGGTTTACATGGATGCGGCTTTACCACACCCATTTTGCATGCCAGGGGAAGGCCCAGGGAACCTGCATATACAAATGAGACCATCTATTCCATTTGCAACCATGAAGATCACTATGCTTGCTTCAACCCACAGTACTCTCCCACTGGGGTGTGGTTAGAGGTCCAAAAAGAACTTGACAGGACCTTGATTAGCAAAACCCAGGTTACTAATTTCTCCCAGCCAATATTAATATCCTCTGATGTATGTGGAGTTATGGGACACACATGGTCAAAGTATAATAGACTGTGTATAAGTCTAACATGGGAATGGGAATACCAATCCAATGATAAGCACGTATGTGAACAAGACCTGTCCCAATATTCATGTTTCAGAATTCGTTCCCCAGCATGCACTTGGAGCTGTATTTCATGGGCCACTTGGAAAGGAAAAGATAAAATAATACACCTCTGAAAGGGTGTGCCACATTCAACTGGGAACCAGGAACTTGTAACCTCATCAAAGCTCAAAATGGAAAAATGACCCCAAATTTTGTATATACCTATATGGGCAAGGTGAAGATCCGGGAACCATATTATATGTCAAAAGTTCACAGTCTCACACTGAGCTTCATCTTATGAGGTCTTTCATTCTTTTTATGAGGAAATATTGAGTAGTCTTCCTCCCCTTTCCATCACCACAAGAAACCTGTTCTTAGCCCTGGCCAAAACTATTGCCCAAACTCAAACTTTTTTTGTGCTGCGTATGTGGAGGAACTAACATGGGAAATCAATGGCCTTGGGAAGTCAGGGAACTAAATCCCTGGGAGCCCTATAATTAAATGGGGTGCCCTGGTCTTGCAACTGGGGTTTGGTTTCTTAAAACCCCAATTATAGGGAAAAACTGCCTTGCCTGATGGGGAAAGAAATTTAATACTTCTGTTGGAAGCCCAACTTACCTGGGCAAAAAATTCTATTATGCAATGGCCCAGAAAACCCAATGATGGGAGTCCCCAGACTACTCTAAACCAGACCCTCACCCTTTGTCTAGCTTCTCCTACATCTGACAGGCCTGGGATGATGTAAATGAAGCCATCAAGTGGGTCCCAGGTGGATTGTACTGGATATGTGGGAAAATAGACTATACTGTACTTCCCCCCAACTGGTCAGAATCTTGTATGTTAGGGTATATTCCTCCATCCTTCTTCCTGCTCCCTCTTGCCAGAGGGGAACATTTAGGAGTTCAAATATAGGAGGACTGGAAAACCCAAAGGAAATGACTTGTCTTACAGAATGGCAATTAGAAAGATGGTGAGTGGGCCCCTGAGCATATCACCCAATACTGTGGCCTGGCCACCTGGGCAGAGGATGGGTCCTGGGGCTATTGGACCTCCATTTACATCCTAAACTGCACAATTTGATTACAGGTGATTGTTGAAATTGTAACTAATAAAATTGCAAAAACATACTAGCCAAACAGCAAACCAAGAAAGTAACATGGTGTAGTTAATGTCTAAGCATGCGTGTGAATCCTGTTTCAACCCTGTGCCATAAAATTCCCAGTCTAAATATATGTTGTCATATGAGGGCATGACATATGCTTGCCCTCAGAATGTGAAGAAGAGTTAGCAAAAAGTATATAAACCCCATCATGTTTGGGGCTCAGTCTTTGAATGTGAACCCACTGAGCCAGTGCCAGCACAAATAAACGCTGCTTCCTGGCAAAGAAGTCTCAGTGTCCTGTCTCTCTGCAAAGGGTGCTACCACAACCCCACCCTGCCCCTTGGCTATACATTCCCACTTGCCCTTGCTGTATTTGGAGTTGAACTCAATCTCTCTCCCCCATTGTAAGACCTATTGTAGTGGTTCCTGTACCTATCCCAATGCTTCTGAATAAAGTCTTCCTTACCATGTTTTAATAAGTATCATTTCCTTTAGGTATACAAGAAAGACACCCTGGGGAAAAGTGGAAAATCTCCAAGAAATGGTTTTGATCAGAATTAAATACCATCCTCAACAGAAACAAAGAAAGAAGGATGTTGTAGGGGCAGTAGTGGGGAGGTAACCAGGAAAAGAATGTTAAACAAGGGTAAGGTTTGTTATGCAGATTTAAGTAGGTGCCTTCTCTGTTGATATTCTCTGGCTATTTAATCATCTTTCTCTTCTTTATATGAGGGGGAGATACCATTGCCAAAGGAGGTGTCCGTATAGAAGGGTAACTTCTGCACTATTTTCAAAAGTTCTACTGTATCTGCAATTTCTCAAAATAATCCTATGTTAAAGAGACATATTTTGGGGTGGCACATTCTGGTCTACATCGTCTTTCAAAGTAGCTATGCTATTATACACTCCACCAGCAATGAGTAAGAATTCCTACCTCTTCTCTAGCAATGGTTTCCCTTTTTGTTTTTTTGAATTTTTAGTAGTTCTAACAGGTGTGCAATGCTATCTTATTGCTGTAATTTTACAGTTCCCTAATATGATGCTGAGTATCTTTTTGTATGATTATTAGTCATCTGTGTATCTTCTTTGGTGAGATGTTTCTTCTGATATTTACTCATTTATTAATTGATTTATATTCTTGTTGCTGAGTTTTATGAGTTCTTTGTATATTTTGAATATGAATTCTTCCTCAGATATGTGTTTTGCTAAAATTTTCTCAGTCTGTGGCTTGTCTTTTGCATTCTAATTCTGAGGACTATTTCGAATGTATTTCTGTGTAAGTTGTAAAGTTGGTGTCTACATTTATTTCATTTCCTATGGTTTCCAAAGAAGTATTCTTACACTCTTTGGAAAAGATACAGGACAGTGAACTCCATTTCCTTTTTAATTTCCAAAACTGGCACTGAGTGATCTCAACTCTGAATTTTCCTTCAGCAGGATGGCCAGGAGGTGGCACACAGCTGCTGCATGGGAGCCTGAGTTACTGCAGCGTCTCTACCCACCCACAGGAGGCAAGCCTGCTTTTCGGACCCCAGGATGCCAGTTCTTCTTGCAATTGTCAGTGCCCTGCCCTCCACCAGGAAGTGAGGGTCCCACTTTGTGACAATTGAGGCCATGTCCACAGTGAGTCAAACCCTCTGTTCACAGCCATGGCTACAAAGAGACCCAGAGGGGTGGGCTTGTTTGGAAAACTGGAAAGAAAACCCACTATCTCCCCCACACCTGAGGTCCTTCTCCACGCCCATATGTGGGGCCACTGATGTGATGTAGCATGCATTAATGTAGTATCCACCAATGTAGTGTCCAGTGATGTGATGTCTACTGGTGTGATGTCCACCATCATGTCCACTGACATAATGTCTCCTCACACATTGTGGTCTGACATGATGTCCACTGATGTAATGTCCACACAGTGACCTCATAATAGTAACATGACATTCAAACTCTCACTGGACACCTGATGTCACAGTTTCTGCTGACCTGGATCTGAGTCTGGCTCAGCCTCTAGAATGAAGGTTGATGTCATCTTTGCTTTACTGATGTGGTGTTGACATTATTGTGTGTAAAAGTCATGCACTTTCCAGTAATTTCATCATTACAGGAGGCTTGTGATATCAGCACACCATACTCTCCATCTTTCTCCAGGTTTCCCCTTAAGATCCAGTTTTCTTTCTATGGATCTTTTCCTGAGACCATCTCTTAGTCTCACAGCCTTGGCAGATGGAAAGGGCAGAGGTGACCCAAGGTTGGGTTTTTCTGTGTTTCCTCCTGAGCAAATGCAGACTGCATTCCTGGCAGGACCCCGGCCTGATTCTGAGTTGTGCTCAGTGAAGCCCACCAGGAGAAGCAAAGATCCAGTCACCTACCACTGACCATCTTAACCTAATAATGCCAAAATTCTTGTATATAAAACCAGAATCTCAACACATCGCTCTCTTGAGTTAATTTTACCTATGGTTTCCTACTGGCCTTATAATAAAGACCACAGTATTGACCATGGCCTTCACACCCTGAATGCTCCTGCCTGCTGCCCTCTCCAGTCCACCCCAATTGCCTACTGAAAGGCACAGAGAACAGTCAGAAGGGCGTCTCCAATATGGCACTGCCTCCCAAAGACAACAAGGCCCTAAGCTCCAGCTTTTCCCGCGTGCGTGAAACTTAAACCTGTGCTCAAACCAACCTCTCCCTATAGGAATACTACCTCATAGTCTCCTCCAATAAAATCCAAACATGGCACTGACCAGCCCCTGCAAGGTCCATAAATACACCCCCTCCCCCTACATAGCTCTCTCTTGCTTTCTCTCTCTGTCCTCACTACTCTCTTGCTGGCTCTCTCACTCTCTCTCTCCTTCCCTCTTTCTCTCTCTCTCGGTCTCTCTTGTTCTCTCTCTCTCCCCACCACTCTCTTACTCTCTCTTTCTCTCTCTCGCTCTCTCGATCTCTCTTTCTCTCTCTCTCTCTTGCTCTTCCTCAGTTACAGTCCCTTCGTGTAACTGCCCCTTTAATAAATCTCTTGGTTCTGACCAGGTGTGGAGTCGTTACTGGTGCCGAACTTCTTTCATTGGTGCTGTGACTCGGATGGGTGCTCCCTCGCCTCTGTGTGGGTGTATTCCCATAGGCGAGAGCCCTGACCTGGTACCTGTGGCCACTCCAGCCCTCCTGGACCTTCCCCACTGTTTTGAACAGGTAAAATGCATCCACCAGCGACCGTTGGATAGGTAAGTTCCCCTCCCCCAAACAAGGGAGCGAAAAACTTGCTGGGGAACTCCAGAGGGAACAGACTTCAGGAACTGCCCCCTCCGGCCCCCAGGCGAGGGGAACACACCTGCCTCAGCTTTCATGACCACTGTGGACCCTAAAGACTTCCTCTTCTCCTTTATCTCTCTCAAACTTTAAAAACTCCCACAGCTGCCGAGCTGCAGCAGGCCCCAGGGGTCCCACGTCTGCTAACCCACAGCGGTTTCCATAAAATTATCTTTCTCTCCCCCCTCCCTAAGGAATCCCATGGCTGCCAGGCCCCACGTCTGCTGGCCCACAGCGGATTCTGAAGGACTTCTATATCTGTTGGGCAACAGTGAACCTCGGAGGTTCACTGAGGTTGCCCCACAGTAAGCCCTGTTTGACCGGCAGGAATTGCGACAACACTCCCTACCCGCCACCTGGTCAAGTGCTCTCTGTTTTGAAAAATCCTAGCACTAGGTGCCTTGACCCCTCAGTTCTCCAGGAGAACCCTGGTTGTGCCAAGTCTCTGTGACAACAGACTTTGCCACAGCCACACTTCTCGGACAGCCAACTCTTCGGGGGACGCCCCGTTTAGCCTACCTGTCCTGATATGGGAGGTTCGTTATCCTTGCCGGTCGATTCCCCTCTTAAATGTCTTTTAAACAATCTCACTACCCTTTTTCTGTCCCCTGATATTAAACCCTAATGCCTAATTCACCTCTATACACAAGACTGGCCAACATATCCCTTAGACAACCAAAATCAGTGGCCTATATA
>NW_007249230.1:71097-72063 GCF_000164805.1 Carlito syrichta
ATTGATTTAAACTCTGTGGAGGGACAAACTCTTTTGGCTATGTATTTTATCTCCCAGTCACCACCAGGTATTAGGCGCAAACTCCAAAAATTAAAAAAGGGCCAAACAAACCCCTCAATTAGAGCTGTTGGACACGGCCTTTAAAATCTTCACCAACCAACAGGAGGGAGAAATACAGGACCACCAACATAAGCGGGAAGCACTTCAGCTTTTATCTACCACTTAACAAAAACGCCACCACTGATAATCTTCAACCCCAGATGGCCAATAGCAGAAGGGATACACAGGCCCCTTCCCAGGTTTGTTTCCAATGCTGTCAAAATGGACATATGGCCAAAGACTGTCAAGCCCTGCCCACCAACAAAACCCTATCCCAAATGCAAACAGCATGGACATTGGGCTCATGATTGCCTCATTCGCCCAGGAGGAGAGCGCATGGCCCAGAGGCTTGCTGTAATTTAGGGACACCAGGCATCTCAAAAGGAGATCTCTTGGGCTTGCTCCAGTCAGGTTGACTCACTCCTAACTTGATAGCCCCAATGTCTTTGGAACAAACATTAAACTAACCGAGCCTAGGGTGAAAATATCAGTAGCTGGTGGGGCTATATCATGTGTTATTAATACGGGGGCTACATGCTCAGCTCTACTCAAATTTCCTGGTCTACTCCTTCCTTCACCCCTTTTGGTTGTGGGGGCACAGGGCATTATATCCAGGCCCCTCACTATGCCATTACTTCCATGTGTTCTGGGAGATAAAGTATTTCAACACTCTTTCCTTGTTATGCCAATGTGTCAAGCTCCATTATTGGAAAGGGACATTATGACAAAAATTAAAACTCACACCACTGTACTTCTTGGATGCCTTTTGTATAGCTTTGGATTTCCCTAATAGTTCCATATTGGATCCTATCTAAGCCCTTCCACTGCATATAAACTTATTGCTTTGGTTAGAGCTCTGAAGTTTAA
>NW_007249231.1:0-1174 GCF_000164805.1 Carlito syrichta
CCAAAAACCTACAGACCGTCTTGCTAAGAGATAACCACCCCATTCAGCTTTGGGAGTAGGAATCTGGGTAATGGGAGTCCTCATATAGAGGAAACTGCACTGTCTATTGCTAAAGGAGAATAAGGAATCTGGTTTACACGTGTCCTTCATCCCAATAAAACTTCAGGGTTTCTTGCTCAGGGCTAAATACGAATTTGGGTTTTTGAAGCATAAACTGGGGAAATGAAATGTTCATATACAGGCAAATGCACTGACATTTCTTACGAAAGTATAAGGAATGTGGGTGACATGCTTTCTCAATCTCCAAAAAAGTATACGGTCTCTTGCTAAGATCTAAACAAGAATCCAGCTTTTGACGCATGTATCTGTGTACAAAAGTACTCATAGAAAGGTAACTGCACGGCTCTTGCTAAAAATAAGGGATCTGGTTTATATGAGTCTGCAGTCCTGAAAATCTGCAGGGCATCTTGCAGACGACTGAAGACGAATCAGGGCTTCGAGGCATGAATGTGTGTACTAGTATTCCTCAAATACAGGAAACTATATGTCCTCTTGTTAATAAAAGAGAAAAAAATCTGTTTTCCACGGTTCCCCTTTCAAAAATCTACATGACTTCTTTATTTATTTATTTATTTTTTTTTTTTTTGAGTTGGAGTCTCACTCTGTCGCCCAGACTGGAGTGCAGTGGCCGCTCCCGGCCACCGCAGCCTCGACCTGCTGGGCTCAGGCGATCCTTCCGCCTCAGCCTTCCGAGTAGCCGGAATTACAGGCATGCACTACCACGCCCGGCTGATTTTTTTTTTTGATTTATTGTAGAGATGAGGTCTCGCTGCCCAGGCGGGTCTCGAACCCGCGGGCTCAGGCAATCCACTCACCTCAGTCTCCCAAAGGCGCGGGATTACAGGCTGAGCCACCGAGCCCGGCTTACATGACTTCTTAATAAGGGCTAAACAAGAATCAGGGTTTCAAACCAGGAATCAAGGGAAAGAGAGTCCTCACATACAGGACACTACATGACTCCAACTAAGTACGAATAGAGAATCATGGTTGTACGCGCCCTCAATCAAAAAAAATGTCCAGGTTGTCTGCTATGGGACAAACAAGAAAGAGATCTTCGAGCTCCCCAAATGTTTCAGAGCAATTTAGCATTCGGATATTATGAAGCAGTCATTTC
>NW_007249231.1:1526-7406 GCF_000164805.1 Carlito syrichta
GTAGGATTGGGGTGTTGGGTTTGGAATATTGCACATTTTGGGGAGGACTTGTGTAGGGGAACCATGAATCTTGGATTCCAGTTCCCAAAGAACATTATTGACGTCTTTCTCTTGATATCTAAAAAACTGGAATTCTCGGTCGCCAGGAACTGTCTCGGAATCCTGCAGAGTGAAGCATGAAATTGGGTAATGGAAGTCGACATATACAGGAAACTACACGTCATATTGCTAAGGAAGTATAAAGAATCTTCATTAAATGAGTCCTCAATCCCAAAAAGCACAGGCCGTCTTCCTAAGACGTACCCACGAATCAGGTTGTTGAAGTAGGAATCAGGGTAATGGGAGTCCTCACATAAAGGAAACTTCACTGCCTATTGCTAAGTAAGAATAAGGAATGTGCATTTCTCTGGTCCTCAGTCCCAAAAATCTACAGAGCATCAAGGATAGTTCTAAATAAAATCAGAGTTTCGAAGCAGGATGTATCTAATGAGAGTCCTCATATTCAACAATATACAGAGCCCCTTGCCAAGGAAGAAAAAGAATCGGGACTATAGCACTCCTCAGTCCGTAAAATCAACAGGCCATCTGCTGTGGGCTAAACAAGAATCAGGGTTTAGAAGCTGGAACATAGGTAATAGAAGTCCTCATATGCAGAATCTATATGATCTCTAGCTAAGGAGAATTAAGAAACCTCTTTTACACGGTCCCCCTGTCAAGATAACTATATGACATCTTGCTAATGGCAAAACAAGAATCAGGGTTTCCAAACAGAATTCTGGGGAAAGGGATTCCTCATATACAGGACATTTCATGGCCCCTCGGTATAGAAGAATAAGTAATCTGTGATACACAAGGACAGAATCTGAAAAATTCTCATGGTGTCTTGCTGCGGTATAAACAAGAATCAATGCTTCAAGCTCATCTCATGGCTTGTGGGTATTATGAATCAGTCATTTCAGGACATCAGCAAAATTTTCGTCCTCCTGAGAGTTGTAATCGGGTATCTGGTAGTACAAATCCCTTAAGTTCATCTGGAAATTAAGGCCAGACTACCAGAAAAAAAGGATCATATTGATGTATTTGAATGTAACTTTGGTCTTAAGATGAACGCGGTAATCCTTATATTTCCGTTTGTACTTTACTTGTAGAGGGCCCGTATGTTTTGCAGGTGCCAAATATTTTCTAGGTATTATTAAATGTAACCAGGATCCATTGATTCCACATCCCTAGTAAACATCTGGGCATCTGCATTTTTGGACACAGAGTTTTGGAATACACATAGACAGGGAAATTCAGGGTATCATGCTAAATACGGAAAGGGAATCCGGTTCTTGGTGTTCTCTATCACCTAAATCTACAAATTCTCTTGATATGGTTTAATCAGCAATCTGAGCTTCGATGTCGCCACATTTTTACTGTGTCTTTGGAAAAGGGACCCGGAATCTTGAGTTCCAATTACTCAAGACCTTTAGGGGAGTCTTTCTCTTGTTATCCAAGCAACTGAAATTCTAGGTCACCAGGAAATATCAAGGCGTCTTGCTGAGAATGAAGCAGGAATTTCAGTAATGGAACTTCTCATATACAGAACACTACATGAGCTGTTGCTACGGAAGTATAAGGAATCTTGGTTACACGAGGCCTCCATCCCAAAAACCTACAGACCGTCATGCTAAGAAATAACCACCATTCAGGTTTTGGGAGTAGGAATCTGGATAATGGGAGTCCTCATATACAGGAAACTGCACTCTCTATTGCTAAGGAGAATAAGGAATCGGGTTTACTCGTGTCCTCCTTCCAAATGAAACTTCAGGGTTTGTTGCTAAGGGCTAAACACGAATTTGGGTTTTTGAAGCATAAACTAGGGAAATGAAATCCTCATATACAGGGAAATGCACTGACATTTCCTACGATAGAATAAGGAATGTGAGTGATATGTTTTCTCAATCTCCAAAAAAGTATACGGCGTCTTCCTGTGATTTAAACAAGAATCAAGCTATCGACGCATATATCTGTGAACAGGAGTACTCATATACAGGTGAATGCACGGCTGTTGCTAAAAATAAGGAATCTGGGTTATACGAGTCCTCAGTCCTGAAAATCTACAGTGCATCTTGCTGACGGCTAAAGAAGAATCATGGATTCGAGGCATGAATGTGGGTAATAGCAATCCTCATATACAGGAAACTACATGGCCTCTTGCTAATAAAAGAGAAGAAATCTGTTTTCCACGGTTCCTCTATCAAAAAATCTACATAAATTCTCACTAAGTGCTAAACAAGTATCAGGGTTTCGAAACAAGAATCAAGGTAAAGAGAGTCCTCACATACAGGACACTACATGACTCCAACTAAGTACGAATAGAGAATCATTGTTGTACATGCCATCAATTCAGAAAAATCCTAGGTTTTCTGCTATGGGACAAACAAGAACCAGATCTTTGAGCTCCCCAAATATTTCAGAGCAATTTAGCTTTCGGATATTATGAATTGGTCATTTCAGGACTACAGCAGCATTCTGGAGCTGTTAAACGTTGTAAATGGTATTGGGCACTCCTATTCCGTTAGGTTCCTCAGAACAACTAAGGCCAGATTCCAGGACAAAAAGAAGCTTCTTGCCATTATTGGATGTAACTCTGGTCTTAAGGTGAACGCTGTAATCCTTCCCTTTCCTGTCTCTTTTTATTGTGAGAAGGGACAAGGCTTTTGCACTTTCCAATTATTTACTCCGTACTTTTAATGGCAGCCAGGAATCATGGAATCCAGGAAACTAGGAAACTTCTGGACATCTGTCTTTTGATATACTGAATTTTCAATCCAAATCGACAGGAAAAATCAGGGCATCTTACTGAGAATTAAAAGAAAATCCGGTTCTAGGATTTCTCATTTTCCGGAATCTACAGGGTTTCTTGATAAGGTTTAATCAGCAATCTGGGCTTCTGGGTCTCTACATTTTCAGGTCTACTTGCTCCGTAGATACACTAAATCGGTCATTACAGATCCTCAGGATATTTCTGGTCCTCTTGTTAGTTGTAATCAAGTATTTAGCCCTAGAAATCCTTTTGTTTCCTAGGACCATCTATGACCATAATCATATTCCCCAGATACAAAAGGAATATTTGTACAAAATTCCTCGATTCAGGTGACCTCAGAGTACAGAAATTTCTTGTGGGTGGGCAGGTAGGAATTGGGGATTTGGGTTTGCAATATTCCACCTTTTGGGGAGTTCTTGTGAAGGGGAAACAGGAATCTTGTATTCCAGTTCCGAAAGAACATTATGGACGTCATTCTCTTGATATCCAAAAAATTGGAATTCTCTGTCACCAGCAACTGTCTCGGCATCCTGCAGGGTGCAGCAGGAAGCTGGATAATGAAGGTCGTCATATAGAGGAAACTACATGTCATATTGCTAAGGAAGTATAAGTAATCTTCCTTATATGTGTACTCAATCCCAAAAAGGACAAGCCGTCTTCCTAAGACGTACCCATGAATCAGGTTGTTGAAGTAGGAATCTGGGTAATGTGAGTCCTCATATGAAGGAAACTTCACTGCCTATTGCTAAGTAAGAATAAAGAATCTGTGTTACTCAGGTCCTCAATCCCAAAAAAGCCTAAAGTCATCTTGCTAAGGGCTAAGCACAAATCATGTTGTTTTAGACATGAATCTGGAAAATGGAGTCCTTATTTACAGGCAACTGCATGACCTTTTGCCTAGAAAGCATAAGGAATCTGGGTTTCACGAGTCCTCAATCCTAAAAATCTACACAGGATCTTGGAATGTTCTAAAAAGAATCAGAGTTTCGAAGCAGGATGTATGTATTGAGAGTCCCAATATACAAGAAAGTACACAACCCCTTGCCAAGGAAGAAAAAGAAACGAGGTTATAGCAGACCTCAGTCCTTAAAATCAACAGGCCATCTGTTGTGGGCTAAACAAGAATCAGGGTTTAGAACCTGGAACATAAGTAATAGCAGTCCTCATATGCAGAATCTACATGGTCTCTAGCTAAGGAGAATTAAGAAACCTCTTTTACACGGTTCCTCCGTCAAAATATCTACAAGACATCATGCTAATGGCAAAACAAGGATCAGGGTTTCCAAACAGTATTCTGGGGAAAGGGAGTCCTAATATACAGAACATTTTTGGCCCCTCGGAAAAGAAGAATAAGGAATCTGTTATAAACTAGTACACAATCCGAAAAATTCTCAGGCCATCTTGCTGCGGTGTAAAGAAGAATCAAGGCTTCGAGCTCGTCTCATGTTTCAGAGATATTTGGCTTGTGGGTTTTATGAATCAGTCATTTCAGAACTCCAGCAACATTCTTGTCCTCTTGAGAGTTGTAATAGTGTATCTGGTAGTACAAGTCCCTTAAGTTCCTCGGGACAATTAAGGCCAGTTTCCCAGAAGAAAAGTATTATATTGCCGAATTTGGATGTTACTTTAGGCTTAAGATGGACTTGGTAACCCTTAAATTTCCGTTTGAACTTTATTTGTAGAGGGGCCTAGGGTTTTACAGTTGCCAAATATTAGGTACGAATTATTAAAATGTAACCAGGATCCATGGATTCCAAGTCCCTTGAAACATCTAGGCATATGCATTTTTGTATATAGAGTTTTGGAATCCACATGGACAGGGAAATTCAGGACATCTTGCTAAGAACGGAAAGGGATTCTTGTTCTTGGAGTTCTCAATCTCCTAAATCTATAAAGTCTGTTGATAAGGTTTAATCAGCATTCTGGGCTTCTATGTCGCCAATTTTTAGTATGTCTTTTGAAAAGAGACCAGGAATCTTGGGTAATAATTCCTCAACAACTTTATGGGTGTCTTTCTCTTGATATCCAAGCAACTAGAATTCTAAGTCACCAGGAAATATCTTGGCGTCTTGCTGAGAATGAAGCAGGAATTTCAGAAATGGGAGTCCTCATATACAGAACACTGCATGACCTGTTGCTATGGAAAAATAAGGAATCTTGGTTACACAAGGCCTCCATCCCAAAAACCGACAGACCGTCTTGCTAAGAGATAACCACCATTCAGGTTTTGGGAGTAGGAATCTGTATAATGGGAGTCCTCCTATACAGGAAACTGCACTGTCTATTGCTAAAGGAGAATAAGGAATCTGGTTTATACATGTCCGGCATCCCAATAAAACTTCAGGTTTTTGTTACTAAGGGCTAAACACGAATTTGGGTTTTTGAAGCATAAACTAGGGAAATGAAATGCTCATATACAGACAAATGCATTGACTTTTCCTAAGAAAGTATAAGGAATGTGGATGACATGTTTTCTGAATCTCCAAAAAAGTACATGGTGACTTCCTAAGCTCTAAAAAAGAATCAAGCTTTCGACGCATGTATCTGTGAACAGGAGTACTCATATACTGGTAACAGCACGGCTGTAGCTAAAAATAAAAAATCAGGTTGATACTAGTCCTCAGTCTTGAAAATCTACAGGGTACCTTGCTGACAGCTAAAGAAGACTCAGGGATTCGAGGCATGTATGTGGGTAATAGCAATCCTCATATACAGGAAACTACATGGCCCCCTGTTAATAAAAGAGAAGAAATCTGATTTCCTCGGTTCCTGTATAAAAATCTACATGACTTCTTACTAAGGCCTAAACAAGAATAAGGTTTTCGAAACAGGGATCAATGGAAAGAGAGTCCTCACATACAGGACACTGCATGACCTCCAACTAAGTACAAAAAAGAATCATTGTTGTACATGCCCTCAATCCAAAAAATTCCCAGATTGACTGCTATGGAACGAACTAGAAACAGATCTTCGAGCTCCCCAAATGTTTCAGAGCAATTTAGCATTCGGATATTATGAATCGGTCATTTCAGGACACCATCACCATTCCAGTCCTCTTAAAAATTGTAAAT